>NW_026571541.1:26036210-26109841 GCF_026225935.1 Boleophthalmus pectinirostris
AACATCATAAAGAAATCATACCTAATAATAAGAAATATTTTTTGCTTTAAGTATCACAAATAAACCAGGTCTAAAAGAAGACTGGGTTGTTATTGGATGTATATCAGATCTAAAAACACATGATATTGGTCAAAACTGTAATTCATCTCGTAATTAAGCCACAAAGTAAAGTCAGTTGTCTATTGCACAATTTTGGACAGCTCTAATGAAATGTTGGGGAAGTGGGGCTCACAGTGAGATGGGGCAAAGATTAAATTTTGTCTTAGGGTGCATTCACACTAGGACTTTAGACCCATGCCCAAGCACAGACAGCCTGTAAAGAGCAATAACTTTGTCCACTGTGAGCGCAATCAAACCATGCCCGGGTGCGGCACTGTTGGGACTTTGGCCTGGTTGGAGGAGGTGGGCCAAAGCACGGCACTGTTGCTCATGACTTCACTGTACAAGCCTTGTCAGGTGCTTTGATGTTACTCATACAAGGAAAACAATTAATAAAGTTTGCTCTAAAACAAGGGTGTCAAACTCTAATCCACACAGGGCCAAAATTAAAAAGTGGGACTAAGTTGTGGGCCAAACTAAATATTTATTGAAAAATTTCGGACACATCTGCTTATTTTATCTTCTTTCGAGATATGTAATGTTAAAACTTTTCTTATTAAAATAAATGTTTAATAATAGTTTTGCTTAAACACTGAAGCCAGAACAAGCATAATATAAAATAATAACACAATTTTAAATAAATAATGTCTCTATAGCTTATCTGTAGCTGGCAGGCCAGCTCTAATACATACTTGATATGATCTTGCGGGCCAAATATAATTATATCGTGGGCCAAATTTGGCCCCCGGGCCTGGGTTTGACATGTCTGCTCTAAAACATATGGTGAATACGCGCTTAGCTTCAATGAGAACTATGGACAGCAACAGAAGTTTAGCTGCCTCTCGTCTCTGGCTGTCATCACTCTTCTGCTCTGTTTTTATATCCATAAACTCAAGGAGGAGCATGTATCACTGCAGGACTCATCTGTGTTATTATTTAAGAGATATTTCTTGCCGCTGGACTTATTCTCTGCTAAATACATTTGCTCTGCTGTACAACATGTAAACCTTGTGATGATGTCATCGGGCCATGGCCTGGTTCGGTTGTGCAGGTGTGAGTGCAGCCATAGAACTCTACACAATCATTCTCAAGCACAGCACGGTTCAAAAGTCCTAGTGTGAGTGCTCCCTTAGAACCACTGTAATATAAGCAGCACTTTTTAATATTGTGGGATGCTGGTTGCAGAGTGAGCCCTCCTCTCTCTGCGTCTATAATCCATCTCTGTCAAACCTGTGGCCAACAATAAAAACAAGTGCATCATCAAACTATACGGCCATGTTAGCAAACGTGCCTAGAGCCAAGTTTGGTTCTATGGTGAACTACGGCAGTAGAGATGAGCGCCGACTCTAGACAATATTGTGCAGTGGACACCAGGTTTAACACCAGAGCTGCTGTAGAGTCACATTTTCTCTAATTCGAGGTAGTTGCAAGGGCTCACTGTTGAACTCACAGGTAAGTATCCTGTATATACAACCCATATAGCGCTTTACAGAATAAGAAAGACATTAAAATTGCAGTACAGCCTGTCCCCCGTGCGTGAACTCACCAGGCCCCGGATAAAAAAAGATGACTGAAAAGCATTTCTCAAATACAAATAAACATACATTGTGATGTTTATGTTTCCATATCAATTTTACAATAATTTTTGGGTGATAATATTTAATCTATAAAGTATAAGAAACTGTCATGTCATTCTGTCAAAAAAGTCCACCGTCATTCATTTTCTGGAGGTTTTTTGGGGGGGACAGGGGATGCTCTGGGACAGTTATCCATTTGCTTCTTTCCTGTGGATGTTGCTTAATCTGTTATTGACCAGTGACTGTTTCACTGTTTGATTTTCTTATTCTCCGTTGGTTAAATCAACAATTTTGCTAAGCTCTACTAGGCGACTGCTGTTTTGGGCAAGACAAAAAATAAATTGAATTGGAAGTCCTCTAGGCTGGCCTTCAGTTCTAGTCACAAGTCACTGCCCTTCAGAAACCCACAAGTCTCCAAACATCTGCTGTATGAGTCAAGTCACTATTCTAAAAACGACTTTGAAATACCACTGGGATTCAAGTGCTAGACAACATCCAAATCTAAGAATAGCCAGAAACATTAACAAGTCAAATTGGCTCACTAATTTAAACTTAACTGAGACTAAACACGAAATCAACATTTTCTTGTTACTAAACTATGTATATGAAGCTTTAATAACATGTACTGTTCCTTGTCATTTGGCCATTTCAGCAAAATTTGTCTTGCCTCAGTACAGATATAATTATACATTTATATATATAAATGTATAAGCAGCTGTCGAGGTCAAAATAAGTGTGCTGTCAGTATAATCAGAAAGTGCATGTTAGAATGTTACTCGTTGGTAGCTTTAGTATCAAGGAAAAACTTTGCACTGGTCTATGGAGCTGTGAAATGAGCTTGTATCAGGATCTTCAGAGTGCATATGGTGAGTAAGGAATGAGCTGAATTGGAGCACTGCAAACCGTTTCAGATTTTTCGTTTCATTTTCACAATTTTAGGACAGTAAAAATCAGATGCAGCTCCTTTAATCCCACTTTAAAGGGCCTGTATTACGCTATTTTCTGATTTTATAATGTTTTTTTCTTATCACTAACATCACTCAAATCAGGACTAAAACTAGGTCTAAACCAGGACTAAACCGGCTCTAAACCAGGACTAAGCCGGGTCTAAACCAGGACTAAACCAGGCTCTAAACCAGGACTAAGCCGGGTCAAAACCAAGACTAAACCAGGTCTAAACCAGGACTATAATCAGGACTAAAACCAGGTCCAAAACAGGTCTTAAAGGGATAGTTCGGATTTTTTGACATAAATCTATATGTCATCCCCATCATCAGTGTTATGCATCCACACCGACTTACCTCCCGAAAGTGTCCGGTGAACCGAGATACTGGCCCGTTTTGGTGCTGAGGAAAGTAGTTCGGCAAGTTGTGTGGGGACTGTATACTAAAGCGTTTTTCTTCTCAAAGCAATATGTGTTCAAAAGAGTGATACATTTGCATCACAAAACCATCGTCGCCAAAAAAGTCAGATCTCATAATCGCTTGTGTGCTATTTTCTCTCCGTACGTACCCACTGCGCACGGCCGCCAGGTGACAGCCGCGCGCGCACCGATCCATCACTTTGTGCAGTTGTTCAGCAGTGTTTACATGCGCAGACCGCCGCCACACGAGAGAGCTAACGAGAGAGCTAGAGCCATAAGTATATGAGCCTGGTTCACTTTGTTTACTGCTCGGAATATTAGCGACAACATGTCTGATTATGACACCGACAATAAAGACTTTGCCTTTACCACAAACCCAAGGGGAGATCTTTGTGAAGCCGAATATACTGATGCCGAATTTCACCAGATGGAGTTAGAACGAGCAGAGAGAGAGAGAAAAGACAGAGAAGTGGTACAAGTTGACGCTGGAGCCGTGAGAGACCGAGTGAGCGACAATCACCATCACGTCATTTATAAACTCGTCTACAGCGAACATAGAGCCGACACTGTGACTGAAGTATGGACGACGACTAATAGAAAAACATAGAATCATTCACACGTCCACGTAGCTGCTGCCAATAGTGTACGTGACATTTACAATAGTAATAGCAGTCGACTTATAACGTTACGTTTTGTAGAATCTTCACTGGTGATATGACACTGAGTGATTTACTGCACACAGACTTACAGCTGATTCTTGAGTCTGTTCTCTTGTAAACGTAGCGGCACTTCTTCGTTCTTACCTGGTTTGGTTTCCACATTGAAGCCAAAGGCAAGAAGCCAAAGTTTCCTCAGCGCAAAGTCCGTGACAGGAAAACAGTGAAATGTGCGTGGAGATTCAGCCAGATTTTTGTTGTTACAGCCTGGATAATCAAGAGTTCGCACCATTTTTTTAGATATATTCATATGTATCTTATTCAAGCTCATATACTTATGGCTCTAGCTCTCTCGTTAGCTCTCTCGCGTGGCGGCGGTCTGCGCATGTAAACACTGCCGAACAACTGAAGAAAGTGATGGATCGGTGCGCGGCTGTCACCTGGCGGCCGGCGCACGCAGTGGTACGTACGGAGAGAAAATAGCGCCAAGCGATTATGAGATCTGACTTTTTTGGCGACGATGGTTTTGTGATGCAAATGTATCACTCTTTTGAACACATATTGCTTTGAGAAGAAAAACGCTTTAGTATACAGTCCCCACACAACTTGCCGAACTACTTTCCTCAGCACCAAAACGGGCCAGTATCTCGGCTCACCGGACGCTTTCGGGGGGTAAGTCGGTGTGAATGCACAACACTGATGACGGGGATGCCATACAGATTTATGTCAAAAAATCCGAACTATCCCTTTAACAAGGACTAAAACCAGGTCTAAACCAGGACTATAATCAGGACTAAAACCAGGTCCAAACCAGGACTATAATCAGGACTAAAACCAGGTCCAAACCAGGTCTAAACCAGGACTAAACCAGGTCTAAACCAGGACTATAATCAGAACTAAAACCAGGTCCAAAACAGGTCTAAACAAGGACTAAAACCAGGTCTAAACCAGGACTATAATCATGACTAAAACTAGGTCTAAACCAGTTCTAAACCAGGACTAAACCCAGGTCTAAACCAGGACTATAATCAGGACTAAAACCATGTACAAACCAGGTCTAAACCAGGACTAAAACCAGGTCTAAACTAGGATTCAACCAGGACTGAACCATGCCATGCACACTGTGCCTCCTACACCACCAATCCGTGAAAATATTGTCCCAAAAAGGGCATCGCCACAACTTAATAATGACCTTGTGTGTCGTAGTGCAGAGACGTTTGATAAAAAATGAAAATGCCGCCACTCCGACATTGACGTCTAACTGTCGGAATGGCATGTAACCCTTGAAACCCAACGCTCTACATTACATAATTTTACGTGTGTATCTATACGACGCATCACCTTCATTCATACTTTTCACAGACTTTATATGCGTTGCCATGTACTTTCTGTTCCTCCATTTTACCTTCTATTGTTATAGCTCCATAATTCTCCACTGAAAGTCAAGGACACCCTTTTATGGCTCTGAATGTAGGTGCTACAGTTGGCAGCGCATTAGTAAAGCCTGTTATTAGAATCATTTGAGACACTCACTTCTGGAGATGTGCCCACTCCCGGCCTAAAATTATCACCTCCATTGTGTTCTTTGATAGTGGCTGCTAAGAGGGGCACTTTGTACACGTTCAAGCAATTAATTTTTACAGGTACTTTTTACACGTGCTGCTAATTGCGTTTAATTCGATTCACCTTTAGTGCACGCTGTTCCAATCAGGCCAAAGAGTACGCAGATAAACATAAAGAAGTTAAAATGGCTGCACCTGTCTGCCCTTCGGTAATGTTAACTCATGTCTGGCTGTTATGGGGTTTAAATATTGGCAATGGTGAAATAGCGTGGGAATAAAATAAGATAATAAAGAATGAGTGTTAAAAATAGACACTTGGGGATTGCATGTGAATACAGCTTTACGCAAATGGAAAAGATAACAAATTGTTTTAAGTTAAAAGGCCTATATTAAACAAAATGGATTCTTATGAGGTTCAAGCCATGTTATAACCTTGTTACCCAGAGGTGGAGATTTGCAAGTCATGACTTGGACTCGAGTCAGACTTGAGTCACTATTTTTAAGACTTGAGACTTAACTTGATAAAATGGACTAAGACTTGGGACTTGACTCGGACTTGAGAAGACTTGAGAAGCACTTTAAAATCTGAATTCTTTCTATTCTGACCACAATGATTCAATCTAAATCTTGTAAAGACATTTAAAAAGGAAAAAATAACTCAATTAATATTAATATACTCATATATAAAAAATACTATGATTTTTTTTTAAGTACAATTTATCTTAAAAGTCATATTAATTGCAAAAAACTATGGTTTAAAGACTTGAAATGACTTGAAGCTCAAAGTAGAAGACTTGGATTTGACTTGGCTTTATGGGCCAGTGACTTGAAACTCAACTTGGACTTGCCTGTATTTGACTTAGGACTTGACTCGGACTTGAGGTCAAAGACTTGAGACTTGCAAAACAAAGACTTGGTCCCACCTCTGTTGTTACCTCCTCAAAAACATACCTGGAGTTGTGTTTTGTTTCATTCACACATGTTTGAGCAAGCTTTCCACCTTGTGATGTCATGAAGTAGTAGTTTCCAAGTTAACAGCTCCTTTTACCTTTAGTTCAGTAGAGACGGACAATTCCAGGGCTGCAATCATCCAGCTATTTTTAGTAAAGGTGCAGGGAGTTTAAAAACACAGTGGCGCACTTCTTGTATTACCACATGACATCACAAGGTGGAACAGAGTGTTGTTGTTTTTTTTTTTTTTTTTTTTTCTGTTTGAGAGAATCACTCTACCTAATTATACAGGATTTGTGTGTTAAAAATGTCAATGAAGCAAAACAAAATCTCCAGGTCTGTCTTTGATGTAGTGTCCTGAAATTTAAAATGCAGTATTTCTGTTATAAAATTCATAAAACTAAATTCATATTTAATTTAAATAACTAAAAAAAAAAACATTTTCATTAGGGTTGGGTTTCATTAAGAAGTTGCCAGTAAGATACAAATCTCGATACAGTGCACTTTGAATTCGATACAATATATTTCAAAGCAATTCGATATGGTTCAATAAGAAATAAAGGCTAAATCATGGGTGTGATTCTTTGTTAAACCACTTCTTGTGCAAAGTTAATATGAAAAATCATACTCATCAAAAAAGTGAAAATGTCAAATGTGTTGCATATAAGCGTTTTCTTCCTCTAAACAAACAACAAAACTGTAGGACTGTAACAAAATAATTTAGAAAAATACTGTATACCAAAAAACTACTCTTGACAATATATCGCTACAGCAACCCACTATATTTATACTGTATCATCACATTAAACGATATGATATATAAATATTTTGCTACTTTTGTACACCTTGATTTTAATTTGATATAAATACATACTTCATTGACTCAAAGGTTTATGGGAAAAGTGCATTGATTTGTTGTTGTTGAAAAAGAGGCACTAAAACCAAAAATACTTGTTAACAAATTAAACGAAATCTGAATTAAAAGTTGCCCAAAAGCTAAAATGAACGTGAGTCTTGTTGTTCATTTCAGGTGTGCATCAAGGCAACAACATTAAAACATAGATCAGAAAATAGCGTAACACGGACCCTTTAATTTTGTGTTGATGACGTGATGTGTTTAGCTAATGGAGCTCAGACGGGAGAAAAGTTCTAGATCAATATTAATAAAACATCAGACTTGTTTTGGACACTCAGCGACGCTTTAGACAAAAAGAAAACAGTGGAAAACGACAGTGGAAATCAGGGCAATGCCAGTTTGAACAGGTGGGTTTTTAGTAGTGATTTGTAGTGCTGTCATGAATCTGAGTTCCTGATGGGTTGTGGGAGTGAGTTCCAGACGCTGTTTTTGGCTGATCTAAGGTGGAGGCTGGGATAATGCTGATGGAGAATGTAGGTGAGACAGTGAAGACTTGTAGGTGATGAGGAGGATCTAGGCTTGAAACTGTATAAATCAAAACTGGAATATTACTCCAACTCTGACTTTGCTTTTCATTTCACCTTCCGATTCCCCTCCAGATGTTTAAGGCTTCCCCTCCACACCCATGCACATTACACCCTCCTTCTCCCCCAGCCCCCCCTCGGGCCCCCCACACACCAGATTTGGGGCTAGATCCCTCTCTAAGTCCTATTATGCTGCTGTAAGGTTTTGGTGCAGAGACATCCACTGTGGCTTAGCTGTCTTAGTGGCAGAATTCCAAAGCGGCTTTACTGTTCCTCTTCCTGGGCAGTCCCAATCCCACCACCACACGCAGGGCTGCATGCTCCAACTGTGAGCGGGGCCAACAACGAGGTAGTGCTCTGGAATATCCAAACAGCTTCTTTGTACTATTTTTTAAAGAAACCAAGGATATAAATACGTCTCTATACCTTCTTGATTTTCAGTATTCACTACATTTACGTAAGAAAGAAACCAGATAACTCACCTAGTTCAAATTAAACCCATTTTTAAAAATGCGTGTAATCTCAATCTACAGCTGAGGTGTTGCAGTTTGAATCTCCCAGATCTAAATAACACATTTCTAGCATGTCTGAAAATCAAGTGCTCAATGGAGATGTTGCTTATCTATGCCTGACCAAAAGACGATTATATACAGTATACGACAGGGATGGACAAGATCCCATCCCACAAAATCTCACTAGATAAAATTACCACAAGATTCTGCACACAAGGAAAATTTTGTGATTATTTTGTTTCGCACACCTCTTGAGAATCTGTAGTTCCATAAAGCTGTCATACAATAACAGCAAAAGTATTAAATGAATGAATTCAAACAATTGTGAGGCCATGACTGTAAAGCACAACTAAACAAAACTGATCTGTTATAAAAATCTCTCCTTTTAGTTTTTGTGGAATGAACCTTGTGACCAGGGGAGTCGACAGTCGACAGGAGAAGACAAAGGGGTCTGCTGTCCAGGCCCCAGGGTTTTAGGGGCCCAGAATTGGACCCTCTTCCTGTTAATTTATATTAGAGTCTTCTTGCTTTGGGCCCCCACCTTTTTGTCGACGGCTCTGTGGAGTTGTGACATGTCTTGTCTCGTGGAAATTGTATCTCATCCCATCCCTAATACATGACAGCTGTTTTTATTAATTATATCTGCCAAATACGAGTGCTAATTAGTGCACCAGCTCGGTTCTTTGACCTGCGTGCAGACTGGGACAGGAGTGGTTTGGGGCAAAGACAATTTGATTTGGGTTGTGTTGTGCTCTCTGAGTTCTCTGAGCATAAACATAGTGAGGAGTGTGCCTTGAGGGATTGCCAGGTGTGCTTTGAGTAAGTTCCAATTTGAGTTCTTTAATTAAAGTAATAAATTGCCATTTTGGAGCGCCCTGAGCAAACTTCTGAACCAAAAAAGCCACAAAAAACAACTAGTATCGCTTAATGTGTATCACTACTCAAAAAATAAAACACTGTCCCAATATGTCATCTGCCTGCTGCCACCTTCCCTTGTTAAAGAACACATATTGTGCTTGTGTCAGCCATATAGTTATAATTTATGACAACCATGGATCATTATGTTATAATTTGCACATTTTAAATCACAACATTCATCTAAAATGACTTAATAAATCGAAACAAGTCTGCTAACTTTTGTGTTAGACAACTGCGTAAATGTCATAAAAGCTGTCGGCACATCATGTAAGCGAGCAGTTTTTTTTTTTTTTCATTTGTTCCAAAATGACTACGTGTCGGTGCTATATCATACGCGTGTCACAGGTGGTGGCGGTGAAAACAAGATTGATCAGCAATATGGAGAAAAAAAGGTTACTCAAACATGCACAAATCATTCTAAATATGGTTAAAAGCTCTGAAAAGCTGTTTCGCATAATAGGTCTGCTGTAAGTTAAACAACTCAGACACAATTCATATAAATGCACTCACTGCCTCCTCTTGTCTTTGTTTCAGTTATGCACCACAATCCTCTTTATTAATAACAAAGCAGCAACATAAAGCTAAGAACAATTAACATACTAACCACATACTTCCTGTTAGATGCAGACAGCACAGAGCAGACTCATTTTATAGTGTATCTGTACAGGGGCAAGACAGATTTTGCTCAAATCCATGGGACAAATCACGTGCAGGGCCTTTAATAACTTCTTTCCTAACATAGCCATCTTTTTGTGTGACCTTGCCCGCATGCATCATTGTAATTGATTGTGCTGATAAATCATACTACAAGGATTTAGAGTGGGTTTGGTGCTGTCCCATTGCTCGGCGAGTCCCTCCTCATACTCCATCCATATTATACGAAAGTTAATGAAGAAAGATGAATGTGTGTGAGCTACATGCACTCTCATTTCACAGGAATCTGCTGCTTGAACTTTTCGGTTGGAAGTCATTTATCTTCTCCTTGGACTTCCTGCTAGAGTGTGCAGATCTAATGTATGGTCAACTGAATACAGCATTGTTTATTAATCATAATATTGTATTTTCACTATTTATACACAGATTTACTGTCATTTACATCCAGCATACACAGAACTGGGTACCATTTTATATTAACTACACTTAATTCACCTTAATAAAGCATGAACAAAGATATAATTCATAAGAAACAAATGCCGTATTTTTTAGAGTATAAGTCGCACCAGCCAAAAAATGCGTAATGAAGAAGAAAAAAACATGTATAAGCCGCACTCTTTGGGGGAAATGTTTATTTTTATAAAATCAGAGACCAGGAACTGACATTTCAACTTGAAAGGAAATTTATAGTAATAACAATAGAATAGAGAACAACAGACTGTTAATGTCACATATGAACAGTTCTTCAGATAACTATAGCATAAACAACAGAACAGAACAAGTTTACCGAACTCTCCATCTCACTCCAAATCACTAAATCCATTGAATTCTTCATCCTCGGTGTCACTTCTGAGCAACTCCGCGACCTCCGGAGGTAAACCATAGATCCATGAGGTAAACGGAGCGCCGCTTCCTCTTCTGTGTAGCTGTCGTCAGACTCAGCATCAGTTCCAGTTAGAATTATTTGGGCCTTTCTGAATCCCGACAGGATGGTTTCGGTTGTCACTGTAGTCCAGGCTTTGTCGATTCATCCAGCAACTTCCAGTAAAGTTGCATGGTGCACCCTCCCGATTGCCGTAAAGTTGTGTTCTCAATGCCTGTTTTTCTCTAGTCCCTCACAAGTTTCTCGCTCACTCCAAACTTTCTTTCTGCTGCTAGATTACCATTTTCAGCTGAATATTTCACTACTTACAGCAGAACAGAGGCTTTTTCTGCAAGAGACATGCGCAGTAGAGGGTGAAGTGACAGTGGTGCAGAAGTAATAGCAGATACTGAGAAGCCTAGAGCTCCCTCTCACGGCTGTCAGTGTGAAAATTTAATATATAAAGTAGCACCGGACCAGTATAAGTATAAATCACAGGACCACTCATACCATGAAAAAAAGTGCGACTTATAGTCAGAAAAATACAGTAATTGTTTTTAATGACTCCAGCTTAGTAGTACTTAAAGATGCCTTAAGAATGTGAAAAACATCATATTACATTTGCAGGACATCAGGTATCACAAATCTAGGTATCAGTTTTGTGGTGGCTTGTTCTTTCTAGGTGGGTGTACTTTCTCAAGTGGAAGAGTTTAAGATTCTCGTGGGTCTTGTTCACAGGTGAGGGAAGGGTGGAGCATGACATTGACAAGCAGATGGGTGCAGCGTCTGCAGTGATACAGTCGCTGTAGTGGACTGTTGGCGTGAAGAAAGACACTGGTGGATACAATGAGTTTCCTCCAGGAAGCTTGCAGTAGAGCTGCTGCTCCTTCTCATGGAGGTGGCACAAGTATCTGTTCTGGATGTCTCCCTGGAAAGGTGTTCTGGGCATGTTTCACTGGACGAGGCCCTCGGGAAGACATAGGACATGCTGGAGGGACAATGTGTCTTCGGCTGGCCTGGGAGCGTCTGGGAAGTAAAAAGAAAGAAAAAAAAAAAAAAAAAAAATAGAACATCAGGTAAAATATACAAACAAATCCAGATGAAACCTGTGTCTTTTTGCCCATTCATCCTTGTAATGACGAGCTGATGGTATGATTCATAGAAATGTGTGTGTGACAGAGATGGATGGACTTTGCTGTTTAAAAAGTGCTTGGAAATGTCACACCTGCCCATCTCGGCTCGGTGACGCTCCCGCACCGACAGGCTGACATTTAAGCACCTCGCCGGACAAACACGGCCACGCGCACACACTCACGCACACACTGACGTACACACGCACACACACACACACTCTCTCTCTCTCATACGTGTGCTGTTATGTAAAAGCTCATTCAGCAGGACATTTGGTGAGCCGTGAAAACTGCTCTGTTACTGTTCATATGAGTCATTCATAAGTGGACAGGCTTCATGATGTATTTTCCACTTTTTCTACAGAGTTTTGCTGTAATATTTATTAAACATAAACCTTTAAAGATTATGTAACTTTTTTGGTGGAGAATCTGCTACCATCTTGTCTGATGGGCTGAAATTATCCAAATTATTCTAGGCGTTTGGTGTGGACTGCTTTCTGTTTGAGAAAAGGACTCAGCTTAAAAAAAAGTCAGAAAGGTTATATAGTGCAGCTTCAAATGAAATCTTTGAATTACAGTAAAATGCTGTCAGGTCTGGTCAAAACTGTCAACTTTCATTCTTTCCACTCTATGGGCAAGAAAAACAATGTTGGTCACTGTGCTGGGAGAGTGTGTACTGTATTTGGAGCCTTTGTTCATAAAGATTGTGCTGCTATGTGACTCAACTGTAACACCAACATATTCCAGCTCATTGAGTAAGATGCATGGTGAGCTGCATTTCACTGACATTTGTGATAGAAGTGCTTGGTACATTTGTAGAGTGCATTGACTGTAGGGTTGCAAAATTCATCACAATCGAAATTTGAGTGGATGCAATTAGCAAATCACAAAAGCTGCAGTTTTTCAAGTACCATAAATTCTTCCACAAATGACAAACATCCTGCCTAAAAACCAGTGTTGAGAGTAACGTGTTATGAAAGTAATGAATTACTGTAATGCATTGCTTTTTGCTGTAACGCTGTAATATAAGGCATTACAGGGAAAAAAACTGAAATATTTTACTTGGTACAAATGTGAGTAACAATGCTTTTTAACCTAGACTGAAGTAGTGGATTTGTAATTTTTCTTCATGCAAATTCGCTAAAATCACTGCGATGTCAGCAGCGATGAAACACCATGGTTACGGTTCCAAATGCCAGGATGGGCTGGAGGTGCACCTGCGTAGACCGTTGGGTAATTGCGGGCAAAAGGACTGGCACAGAGCTCCACCATTCACTAATCGCAGCCCGCGCCCGATCGCGCTTTGCAGACGCCCTGCTCCACGGGCTTGGGGTTCTTTCAGGGGCGATCCTAGATTCCCAGTCCTAGTCCAAGATTAGTCCTGATTAGACCTCGTTTAATCCTGGTTTAGACCTGGTTTAGTCCTAATTTAGTCATGATTCAGCTCTGGTTCAGTTCTGGTTCAGTCCTGGTTTAAACCTGGTTCAAGACCTGGTTTAGTCCTGGTTCAGTTCTGGTTTAGTCCTGGTTCAGTCCTGGTTCAGCTCTGGTTCAGTTCTGGTTCAGTCCTGGTTCAAGACCTGGTTTAGACCTGGTTTAGTCCTGATTCAGTCCTCGGTTCAGTCCTCGGTTCAGTCCTTGGTTTAGTCCTTGTTTAGTCCTGTTTCAGTCTTCTGTTCAGTCCTTGTTTAGTCCTGGTTCAGTTCATATACGGCACAAAAGTTCAGTTATTTTGGTGAGAGTAACTTAAAAGTGATGCAGTAGTCGTGTAATGTCTTACATTTTAAATGCAGTAGTAACAAATTACTTTGAAATGAGAGTAACAAGTAATAAATAACGCATTACAGTTTTGAAGTAACTTGCCCAACAGTGCTAAAAATTGGTAAAAACCCTGTCGTTTAGATCTTTTCGGCATCTTCTGCAAGGTGATTTTTGTATTAGTTTGTCAGTTTATATTTCAGTCTCTTTTTTGTCAATTCTTCTGGTCATGTTTAAAATGTGAACTTTGAATAGAACCTATTATAAAAACCATAAATCACAAATCAACACCCCCCCCCCCCCCCAAATTGTTGATTGGAAAAAAAATTTCTAGGGCCAACCTCTTCTTTCATCAAATTATTGGATAGCTTCTTGGGAGTTGCTCAGTCGGCACAGTGTTTGATCCACTGACTCAGGTTGGCGGTGCGATTCCAGTTCCAGTTAGATGAATGCTGTTGTTGTGTCCTTGGGCAAGACACTTAACCCACCTCGCCCCCATTGTCTGCAAACATTGGTGTTTGAACATGTGTGTGAATGGGTGAGTGGTTCCTTGATGAAAAGCGCTTTGAGTGCCTTGAAGGTGAAAAAGCCATTTAAAAAAATGGAAAATTTCCCATTTGTTTTGGATTTATCTGCATAATTTTGATTTTCAGATCTGTAATTATACGCTTAGTGCCTTCTCACTGAATATTGACAATGCGTAATGTGCCCAAAGAGAAAATCAATAAACATATCTTATTTTGACCAAATCTCATTCAAATTCTGGCATATCCTTTTTCTGGCTACACATATGTTACACCCATAGAGCACCACGCTTCTTGTGTCTTTAAGAATGCATGCTAGAAGGCCTCGGGTAAGTTTGTATCAAGATCCAGCGTCTCTGCTTTTACTGTAAATCAAAATGACAGCTGCCAGTGCATTTTAATCTCATGTGCCCACTCCCACTCTCAACAAACATGTCCCTGTAGCCTTAAGAGCTTCTGACATCTCCACAATAGCGTCCATGCCAGACCAATACGCCTACGCTAAATTACAATAAATTACAAGATTCACTGAGCCTTTTAAATGAAATCTAATCAGACATTGGAAATCAATTAGAAGGTGAGCCAAGAATGTAAAAAATCAATGTATTGTTAAGGGACAAAATCTCAGACTTTAAACTTTTTGGGCAGTGCTTTTTGTTGTCGTTTTGAATTTGATTAAGGAAAGAAACAAAATAAAAGATGACATTTAAAGGTGCAGTGTGTAGCTTTTCTGGTAGAGGGCCCACCAGTTACTTGTCTCCATGGAGATGTTATTGCTTTGCCTGGAAGATTCCATGGTATGACTTTAAACATATCCATCTAGCATTTATTAATTACGGTTGTTTCTATTGGTCAAAAATACAACAATTCCTTCTGAAAATAGGGACAACTCTCCACAGATCTGAAATCCCTTGAGATAGACATGTTTAATCTATACTGTGACATATTCTAGACCGTTGTTTCTTAAATACTGGGTTGCAACCCTTAGATTGGTCACAAGAGATTTTTTTGGGGGAATCGCCTTGTCACTATCTGCATGTAGATTGAAATTTTATGACATGTTTTGTATAATTTCTAATCTTTTTGTAATTATTTTATTGACTTTTTTTGTTCCAGTATTGCTGGATCAATTAAATGTTGAAAAGAAAAAGAAATGGGCTACATTTAATGTCCAAATAGGCAATTTATGGATACATTTTATTTCTGTTTCAATAATTGTTTCCATTGTTTACAACTTGAGTAATACTAATTGTTCAGAGAGACACGATCACTCAGTCAACAATAATATCCTCTTTAATGTTCAATAATGGTCAAATCCACGTTTATTTTGTGATTTACAAATAATGTCTATTGACTTGGGTCACGAAGATTTGTAACGTTTAAAATACGGGTCACCAGAAAAAAGTTTGGGAAACACTGGTCTAGACAAAGCAATAATATTTCCATGGAGACAAGCAGGTAGAAAAGAAAAGTTGTGCAATGCATCTTTAAGAACAAAACAAAACAAAAAACTGAAGTTCTTCTTCAAGGAATTTACTGAAACATATTTTTGGCACCACACTGCAGTCATAGCAATGCTGTAAAAATAGGATATAATAAAGGGTCCACCACCAGTTGGTCTCCATAGAAATATTATTGCCTTCTACAGAACGGCATCAGACATATCTACCCCCATGAAGACGAGCAGATTGGGTCAGTTACAGGTCAGATCTGCAGAGAGGTTAGTTCTCTCACTGACTCACTGCCAGTATCCATGTTTTTCAAGGTTTTCAAAGCAATAAAACACCTGGAATAGGAAAAAAAAAAAAAAAAAAAAAAAGAATGGCATATTGGAATCTTCATGTAGACCCAGGTGGCAGACCCTTCACCCACAACAGTTCCATAGTGTGCCTTTAACAGTTGGAGCAGTTAAAAGTTTTCCAGTCCTATGAAGATGTTTTCTAACTAGGATGAGAATAAGGGTCGTGGAAGGGCAGAGTCGATGGGCTTTTGGCAGTCCTCTGATGGTCCCCTGTGTTTGTCTGGCACAGCTGGGGCCCCTGGCATCACACAGCCAGGGGCCACGGGGACAGTGGGGCCGGGCCGAGCTCCAGGCTGGTCTCAGCCGGCGACAAACAACCAAAGCATGTTCAGAGGGGGCCCCAGCGGAGCTCAATCTGCTTCTGCTCTAATGAATATGTTGACATGTCTTTTATTGTGTAAATGAACATGTCCTTTTGGGCGACATGGTTTTCTGAATTATATTCTGAATGTTTTGATAAGTCCATCAGCAGCAGAGAGAATGTACCTCTGAGCAGCTCCAGTGCTCACAGGCAGGGACAGGAGGCTGCAGTATACAGGAGCTGTGAAGAACTCATGGAACATATATACAAATGGTCAAAAGTTTTAGAACACCCTAATTTTTCCTGTTATTTATTGCAATTCAAGTCATGCAAGTCCAATGAAGAGCTTGAAATGGTACAAAGGTAAGAACTGAACAGACAGAGGTTTAAAAAAAAAAAAAAAAAAAAAGATAAAAGATAACACAACACAAGTCTAAGCTCTGCCAAAACTACCTCAGAATAAAAACAAAACAAACAAAAAACCAACCAAACAAACAAACAAAAACAAGATGGCAAGCTTGAAAACATGGAGTCAGAGCACAATCTCCAGACTTAAACCCCACTGACCTGGTTTTGGGATGAACTGGACAAAAGACTTGGGAAGAACTTTCTGAAGAATATTTGATTTCTTTTGTATAAAGAATGCCATGAGTGTGTTCAGCTGTTATTCCTGCCAAAGGTGGCTACTCATGAATCAAAAGTTTAGAATACGTTTTGGTCAACAGTAAATAGTAAAAAATGGAAAAAGTTTCTCCTCATTAAAATACAAGCTCAGCTTCTGCTGTAGCACAATGTATCTTACATGGGGCTTGAATAAAATATCAAAGGAACAATGATTACAAAAATAAAAGTTCTTTATTCTTGCTAAATGGACATCAATGTGTTTCCACTCATGGCTGGGTTTACTGTGGGCACTCCGGTTTCCCCCATCAACCCAAACCATCCAACTAGTCCTGACCAAGCTCTGCTACTGCTCCTGATGAGTTACCCCAGTGACATTGAAGAATGGGTCAAATGCAAAGGACGGATTTCTATAAAGTACCTTAGCTTTAATCTACACAAGTTTGCAAGCAAATTTAGTGTCTATTGGCGATTCTCTTCACCAAAAATCTTTGTAGCTTTAGTGCTCCAATCTTGAACTGTAAGTGTATTATAGCATTCCTGTTCTTTGACGGTTGGGTTGATGGGTCAAATGCAGAGGAGGAATTGCCCACCAGAGAGACCATATTGGAAACCTGTGTCTTCGGCTCCATCTTCAAATTTAAACATGGGTGAAATGCACATAACTACATTTCCAACAAGGAAATTAAAACACTATTAACTCATATAACCTACCACTCCTCCAGTCCAAATGTGCATATTAAACACTGATGTTGCATAATTCCTCCTGGCTCTAAAAGCATCACAGCATCTCAAGGATACACAAGGCAAACTGATGGATTACAGCCCTCTGCGGCCCCACTTTTATTTATTCACGACAGATGTTGGACAACAGCAGATGTTATGTCGTGCACTAAATCAGAACTGAAGCCTTTATTTGTGGATAATAATAAAGATGGTGCATTGTCATTTTGTCCAACCGGTGTTATCCATCATCTGTAATGATGAGGCATTTGCTAATTTTGCATTGTATAATCATTTGACAATTACTAAACAGGAAGTCATCCAACAACAAAAACGTTTAATGCCCAACAATAAAATGTCAAAGTGAACATTAAGAATAATACGCAACTTTAATTTATGGACTAAAGGGACAATGGTACACAGTACTTTTCAAACGCCATAATACAAATGGTTTCTCCAGAAAGAAACATTAATTCAGTCACAAGTCACAATTTTAAAGATGCACTATGTAACTTCTGGTGGAGGGAATGCTACCTTCTTGTCTCAATTGAGATAATTGTGCAGACTAATTGATTTGCCTGGAATGTTCCACAGTATGTCTTTGTGTCTCAATGTATGAGGTAAACATGTCAAAACCAAATAGTCTTACTGATAACATTTTTAATTACATTTAATTACAAAAACATTGGGCATGATGACCAAGGTGTGTATGTTATAATCTGTTTTGGTTCTCAAGGCAATTATCCGATCAGGAAGAACAATGGGTCTCTCATTTGGGTTGCCAGATCTAATGCTGAAATCCATTTGGTTTAAACCTAAACCCCAGCCCCTGCAGACAATGATGAATCAGCGCTAGTGCAGCTTCTCCAGCTCAGGGCATGAATTCTTGAGGCACGACCCGTCTATAAACTGAGAATGAGAAAACTGTGTATGGATCCTCTATCTGCAGGTTAAGGGTTTGGCAATCCGGGTTCAGATGCAATTGTATTTTATTTATTTATTTATTTACTTATTTATTTATTTATAAGCTTCTTGTATGTTTCCTTCATCAAAAACATGCCTGAAGAGGTTTTAGATGTCAAGATGTCCAAGCATGTTTCAGTCATTTAGAGCCTTAGGGTTAGCTCTAAGATTGTGTCTGATGCTCAGCCTCACCCATGCTCCCACACCACAATCTTCCATAAATATATAAAATCATGATACGAAATTGTACACAACAACTTCACAAACGTGATCCGATGTGCAGTAGTTTCATTAATGGGATGCACGCTGTGATAGTGCTCTGAAGGGGGAGTAACTTATTTAAACATGTTAATATTTTGATATGTTTTGGTGAATATAGCAATTTCAAAACAATAAAAGGCAGCATGATGATCTAAATATGTTATGTGTTCACAGCTGATACCCCAGCGCAGTAAAATACCCCCTCTTTAACTATAAAACCAAAACGTTTTTGTCACCCAGCCCCGAAAAAGCACCATAAACTTTCGCTGTAGCCGTTTACTTTTTGAACTCACACAAGTACTAGTGGCATAACATCAGTCGGACCATAGAACGAGCTCTCCGGACAGCTTCAGTATCCAATCTTTTAAAAGCACATCCAGCTTGTATTGCCGTGCCAGAGCAAACAGTACACACTTGTTAACTGCATCTTTTATACTCTCCTCCGTGATCTCCCCTCCTCTTACGCTGTCTGCCTGAATGAAATTGTCCCTTGGGTATTTTAAGCACAATTGGATCTTTCTTTCTCTTGAAATTGTCTCCCTCTTTATCAAACTACCCTTAACGCAGCTGCCTGTGCACTTTTTGGCCAATTTCCCAGCGCTGGAAAATAACATAACACGCAGCGCTCACATCTGGCATCACCCTGCACTCCCTCTGTGCCCTGGGGTCCGGACAGTGACAGGACTGAAAGGGCCTTGGTGCAGCCTGCTATAAGTTGTGTGAAGTGGATTTTTGTGCTTACAAGGCTACATTTTTTGGGGAGGGAATCCAATTTGGCTCAAAGTTCTTTTTTGCAACAAGCAGGGCGGTGTCACTGCAACGGGGACAACAGTATTTTGAAGCCGACAAAGGGTTGAATGGTCGCAGCAAACTGGAAATGGTCTGAGTTCGGAGTGTTTAGGTAATACATCACAATGGCAACTATTATAGCCCTATCTTCTAAAAGGTAAGTTTTAGCGGCGTCCTAAGAGCTCGCCAACAGGAAGTAATAGCATCTTATTTTTCTCTATTGAGTTTGTTGAAATAGCTACATTTGTTACCACCTGATTTGGGCTGGGCCGGTACTGCAAAGAATAAAGTGGGGAAAAATATGAGTACTTCTGACATCAATGTCATGCAGGAGTGGGTAGTGCTTTTACTGGAGTAATTTAGTACATGAGCGTGTACAGATTGTTTGAAGGTGCATTGTGTAACTTTTCTGGTGGAGGGTCCATCGAGCGCTTTTCTCCATTGTTATTGCTTTATCTGGAAAGTTTCTCAGTATGGTATTAAACCTTTCTATGTTCATGGAGACCAAACCAGGTCAAGTTACAGGTCATCTCTGTGGAGAGGCGACATCTCTGTGGGGAATGTCTGTTTTTCTAGGCATTTTTGAGCTATAAAAGTACCTGTACTTGTATAAAAACACCTGTAAGAGAATAAATGTAAAGTAGAGCTATTTAATGTCATACTGTTGAACATTCCAGACAGAGCAATGACATATCCAATGGAAACTAGGGTGGTCCAAGGGTGGCATTAGGGTCAGCGAACACATATTATGTTAAATGGGCCTTTTTGAGATTTTAACCCTGTTAAAATATTGTTCCATCAACATACAAAGCTTACATGGAGTTGTATTTGGCTTCATTCAGTTTCAGTAATCCTGTTAAGTGTCCTTTGCATCTGAACCCAAGAGAACCAGCCATACCAGTTTGTCAAAGTCTGATCCCAGTTTTGACAAAATAACCCGGCACAGCCTTAGTACTTGGGTGGGAGACGACTGGGAAAATCAGGTACCACAGTGGGGCACTGGCGGCAAACCTGTCGCTGTGTTGTTAGGTAAGGCACTTCACCCACATTGCCTAGTGTGAAAATGATGTGTGCGGGAGTGTCGATGGTGGCTGGAGGGACTGATGGCGCTAACTGACAGCCTCGCTTCTGTGAGTCTGTCCCAGGGCAGCTGTGGCTATAATAGTAGTTTACCACCACTGAGAGCAGAAGGAATAAATAATGCTCTGTAAAGCATCTTTGAGTGTCCAGAAAAGCGCATATAAAATTGATGCATTATTATCATTAAAACACATTCCTATTTTGCCAGGATTGTGATGTCATAGATAGAAAACCTTGTGCAGTTTTTAAGTCCATCCATCACTGCGATGTCATCAAGTAGTACTTTTCAAGTTCACAGCTCCTTTTATCTTTAGTTCAGCAGACACTGGCAATTCCAGGGCTGAAATTATCCAAAAGATTCCAGTGAAGGTGTATGGAGTTTAAAAACAAAGTGGGGCACTTCCTTTATAACCGCATGACGTCACAAGGTGGAACTGTTTTCTGTTTGAGACAAGAACTCAGCCAGAATATGCAGGATTTGTGTATTAAATATATCTGGGTATGTTTGTGATGAAGAAACAACTTTGTAACATAAATCAGAAAATATGGACCTTTAATGCTTAAAACATCATATCCATGTAGTACTTTTCCATGCAAGCTCTCTCCATGAAATAACCACATATCCATGCACCTTGCCCAAGGACACAACAGTAGTGCCAATGCTCTACCAACCTGAGGGATACACTGCACAAATTAGATAAAATGCCAATTAAATATATTGTGCACAATCATATTAAATCAGGTAATGGAATACATAAGCCTTAAGACTCTGAAAGCATTTCTGCAGTCTTGGCACGGTCGTCTCAGAGACGTTTACGTGTAGCCTGCCTTACCTTTCCATGCTAGCTGCTCAGCCTCGTAAATGTAAAATGTAATTTATCTGTTTGCATTAATGCTAATAGCTTTGCCTCCGGATATGGCAGCCATTACCAGTACCAAATGAATTTGTGCTTTGAGTATCTACCCCAGTGATAGTAATAAAAACACTGCATTCTCAAGACAAACAAGAATATTGCTTTTATGAATACAGACTGTAATGTGTGTTTTTTTTATTTTTTATTTTTTTATCTGATTTCTTTAATGTTTGTAAAGAAACACTATAAAGTACTTAAAGGAGCACTATAACTTTTTCGCTGGGGATGTGTTACCTAATGTTTCTATGGATATGTCATTACTCTGCTTGTAATGTCCCACAGTGTGACATTAAACAGCTCTACCTTACATTTATACAATTACAGGTGGTTTTATAGCTCAAAAATACCTAGTAAAACAGGCATTTGGACTGTAAGCAGGGTCACCTCTCCACAGATATGTCCTATAACTTGGCCTGGTTTGGTCTCCATGACGTATTTGACGGACCCTCCACCAGAAAAGTTATACAATGCACCTTTAACTGTATTAAGAATGTTTAACTACAGTACATGGTGAAAACTGGCATTACTTTGCAAGTAAGTATGGAGATTATGACTATGTTCAGACTCCAGGGCTTAATGACTCAATTCAGATTTTTTAGTGGAATACGATTTTTTTTTTTTTTTTTGCAAGGTCATTCCCATTTCCAATCAAATGCGACATGTATGTGATCTGTGTGAACTTCAAACACTACAAAAGTGTCCCACATGCAGCGAGTGTGCTCAGTGTTTACTGTCACCTAAACATGGACGCGAGCATTGAGCACCTGGAGATTTGAAAGTTGGAGATTGAGAAGGAGAAGGACAAGGTTTTTGGCCATGACGTTTTGTGGGGGAGTGGCAGCGACATCCGTAGAAAGGAACGTAAGAGTGCAGAGTCGCAGCCAAGAGTGGTGGGATTGTGATGTGCTTTACTACTTCACTGACAAGGAGTTCATACACAATTTGTGTATGAATGTTTGTATACATTTGAGAGTGTATAGGTTCAGATGAATGCGACCAGGCCGTTAAGACTGAAGTCGCATGTCAAAAGATCAGATATGTATCGGTTTTAGGAGCACATATCCAAGTGACCTGGGTCGCAAGATCAGATACAGGTCACACAGGGGCCAAAAAAATCGGATTTGGGTCACTTCAGGCTGCAGTTTGAAAGTAACCATAGTTATGCTTTCTTAAATTTTAAAATGCTCAAAATAAAGTAACTCTAACTCACATGTGCAGTGTGTAGTGTCACTCAAGTCCTTTTTTCTTACCACTTTCTGTATTTTAGATACATACAGAAGACATCAAATATATGAAGCAAGATATATGGAATTATTTAATAAAGGAAAAAGTTATATAGCTCTACTAAATATTTTTTAACAAAGCAAAAAGTGGCTAATTTAAGGATTTCATTATAACATGTTTTTGCTTTGCTACATAATTCTATACATCTTACTAAATCTTGATATCTTCTGTATGTAAATAAAGTGTTAAAAGTAGTAAAAATATAGGAAAAAACAAAACAAAACAAAAAAACATTTAATCAGATTGTGTGTCTTTTGACGGGTAGTGTATGCCTTATTATTATTTATTTATCCAAATCCACTTCATTTCTATAGCATATTTTATCAACAAAACAGGTTCCAAAGTGCTGCACATATAAAAATAACAATACAAAAAACAGAGGGTATAAAAAAAAAAGAAAGAAAGGAAACTCTAAAATCAGTAAAGTCAAATAAAAGCAAACCCATAAAATAAAATTAACACAATACAAAAATTAATGGGAAATTTCCTTCTAGAACCTTTGATAACTTAGTGCTGGAAGGTCACTTTTAAGCTCCATGGAAAAACTCACACAGTGCACCTTTAACTAACAGAGATTTTTATGCAAACATTCTAAATATAACCCAATTGAAAGTCATAGCTGATGCTTGATAAACACTGTACACCCCGACGCTTCAACTCACGCTGCAATAAAAGATCCAGACAGCTTATTAATAACAATTTTGCCAGTCAAACACGGCTTAATAGACATTGTTAAAACGCTCTACTTTCCAAAGATGGAGTAATCAAGAGGGACAGAGAGAAAACAACAAGCTCACAATGTGTTAAATCTAAATAGACGTTTTATTTGATCGGCCTGCGGGCACATTACGGATACTCACACAGCGCCACTCCATATCTCACTGACAATTAAAAGCCAATGTAGTCTCACGACGGGGGGCTAAGGTGAAGTGGGGAGACCCGTTTAAAGGCGCACTATGTGGTTTTTACTATGTTCAAAAATGTGAAAACCTAAAAAACCTGAAAAACATAACTAGTTCATTTGATTTTTGCATGGGTCCAAAGCTATTTCTCACCTAATTATTCACCCCTAATGAGTTTATAAGCGCTTTTCACAACTTTCAGAGACCAGAGTGGAGTTTTGTTCAGAATAAAGATGACACACGGTGACCAGATTGGCGTTATCAAAAAGGAGGACACCGGGTTTGGGTTCAATTTAACATTAGAAATGTAAATTGTCCAATGTTCACCAGGGGAACATTAGACAATTTATTGTATTTTGTTGGATTTTAGAGGTCTGCTAAGCCATATGTCTATAATAAAAGCCAATGTAATCTATATTTATTTTCCTGACAGGGCCCTGCTCCTGTCACTTCTCACAGACAGGAGACTTCTGTGATTCAGAACAGGACAAACATTACAGACTTTAATCTTTATCAGGACGTCTGAATCAAGGTCAAGTCGTATTCAAATAATGACTTGTGTTGGTACCAGTGTGGATGATAAAAGTAATGAAATAGTGATGTGTTCAGACTGTCTGAACACATTTTATCCTGTATTTATCCTGTATTTATCTTGTATTTATCCTGTATTTATCTTGTATTTATCAGACTGAGACTGTCCTCTTGCAGCATGCCAATGGTTATGTAGGTTCGCAACAAACTTTTCCAGTTGGGATTTATGAATGAATCACCGCGAATATGAGGTCAGTTTTCATAAATTAAAAAATTGTTGTAGAGTTTGACCCACAAAGAGCGGCGTTATTGCATCCAGCCTCTCCACAGAAGCTAATATGTCTCCGTACACTTAATAAATATAGGTGCATTTTGCGATCAAAGGTCTGTCTCCTCGCTGTGTACCCGCACGGGAGAGAGGAGGAGCAAGGCGGAGTTTAACTTGTATGAAGTTGGCCCCCCATCAAACGCAAACCTACACAAAAACTATGTCAATCGTTTGTGCTGTTTTGTGCTGCAAAAAGTGTAGTTTTTGCTGCAGTTTTTGAGATGTTAACGATTCTTTTATATGTCAAATTGTGGTCAGCCACCCCACCCGGAAGCTTAAAAATGCTCTAAAAGGGCCCAAAATAGTGTCATTAGTGCTTAATTTGTGCTGCAAATAGTTTAATTTGTGCTGCTTTAGTTTTTGAAATATTAATGTTTCTTTTATAGGTCAAATTAGGGGTCAGCCAGCTCCATGCCCCAAAATAGTGTCAATCGTTTGTGCTTCGTTTGAGCTGTTTTGTGCTGCAAAAAGTTTCGTTTGCGCTATTATGGTTCTTAAGATATTAGCTATTATAGTTCTTAGCTATTTTTGGCCGATGACGTCACCCTGCCCAATAAAACACTCTCTGCACAACACTGCCCGGCAGCCTCATTATCAGCATGACTACTTCCTGTCCAATTGTATCTCTACATGTTTTTTGCCAAGTAGTGTTAAAATAAAAGTGTCTATATCACACTATTTTCTGATGTATGTTATAATGTTGTTTCTCTGTTTTACCTTGTGGCAATATAGGAAATGCTCCACTGTGGTTTTAAAGTCCATACACCTTCACTAGAATCATATGGATTATTTCAGCTCCGAAAATGCCAATCTCTGCTGAGCTACGGGTAAAAGGTAGCTGTTAACTTGAAAACTAACACTACATGACATCACAAGGTGGAGCAGAACATTTTGCACTACTAGCCTGATTCATCAGCTGGTTTCACTTCGTGGAAGCTGTCTGACCATGCAGCATTAGGATTTGTTCACTCGATGGTAGGTGGGTAATTTTTTATTTAACCAAATTCTGCTATTTGGTCATGTTGTATGTAATGGTATATAACTGGTATATTAAGCTTTTCCCAAATCCCGTAGGAAGAAGGGCAACGTCTTTCCCCTTGATAAAATTCACCAAACACTCTCTTTGCTTCTGCTTTAAATCCTTAATCTCGGGAATCGTTGCCAACACAGAATGTATGGCTTTGTTTACATCCATTTCCACCACTTTGTTTACTGTTGTGCTGTACCACAAAAGGGACCGGGACAGGCGCTTGAGTTTGACGTCATGGCTTCATAGCTCTTCTCTGATTGGCTGGCACACGGTCTACAACTTCCGGGGTGTCTAGTGTATTCCGATTCCTGACCTAGTCGCTGGAGAGAAATGAAATTGAGCTGAGGCACTAGGTGATGCCAGCCTGGCTTTTGCACCATGACCTCTACATTACATTTGTAGTCTACTGCTGCTGGATAATAGGTCGGGTGTAACTGAGTACCAAATTGGGAGAAATGGGAATAAAATCTGATGCAATCTAATGATAAATAAAATGTGGGAACGTGAGTCCTAATTATGGAAAGAAAAAAAAAAAGACCTTAGAAATGAGGGGACATAAGGCTGAGGGAACACAGGGCTGAGAGAAGGTAGGCACGCTCCCAAGTAAACAACATTATAACACAGATCAGAAAATAGCATAATATAGTACGATATGAGTAAGTTCACGTGGACACTACATGTGCGCCTTACTCAATAACGTATAGACAAGACATGACATACTATAATCTAATCGTCAACTTCTCCCTGGTGAAACTGCTTACATCTCAGATAGCGGCCTCATACAATATTGAACAATGCGTAGAACTTGTGCAATGTTTGGTCCCATGTGAACTGCATCTTGTACATAATGCTACACAGGCAGTTGTGCTTAGTCAATATATGATGTGCACATGAGAGAGGTGTGTAAAGAAACCAGGGCATTAGAAAATACACTTTTGGAAAAAAAAAGTGAAACAATAGCTGTGACATAAACACACATATTAACTGTCTTCCTGGGAAATGGTAGACTTGATGAACCCTTTTTCTTTGCTCATTAGAAACTCAACAACCGGCATACTTAAAGGCTACCTGTCACAAATAGACTATCTCCTGGGAACTGGGTAGTTTTTCATTTTTTTAGTTTACTGTATTTTACTTATTTAGTGTTGTAAAACAGTAAGCAGACAGATCACACGTCAAATATAAAGTATCCTCTTACGGTGGTTCCAGGCTTTCAATACAAACTGAGTCGGCTTGAAAATATTACATTCAAACAGATACATCAGTCTCTCCTCATCAGACACAGCAAACACACAATAAGCCTCATTAAACAACTGACTGCACATGTCAAAATATAAGAGACAGTAAAACAAAAGTGCTTTTTATTTTCACTGTTCTTAAAGTCACACATGTGCCCCTCCTCTGGGACTGAGTGGAAATGCCCCGTCTCCAAAGCCAGAGGCAGAGTTTCACACCCCAGCTGAGCTCACACTGACCTCTGACCTCTGGTTCAGAGTGACATACGGTTCAGAATCAAAGCTGCCAAAACTGTATTTAATTATAAGATATGTTTCTCATTTTGATTTACATGTAAGTAAGTAAGTAAGTAAGTCTCTATTTATATAGCGCTTTTCACAGACATTTTTTTTGTCACAAAGACGCTTTACAGAGCATCATCATTCATTCGCTCTGTACCTGGTGATGGTAAGCTACTGTTGTAGCCACAGCTGCCCTGGGGCAGACTGACAGAAGCGCAGCTGCCATGCCAATCGGCACCACCAGTCCCATTTATGTTTATACTTGTCAAAATAAATTGTATGTTTTGGGCGAAAGATGGTCAGGGCATCAAAAATGAGACTGGAAATTGGGAATAACATTTCCATTGCAAAAATGTTCTACAAAAAATCTGGGATCAGTGGATGGAGAAGCCTAGCCTGATTCATCAGCCAGTTTCACTTCAGGGAAACTGTCTGACCTCGCAGCATTAGGATTTGTTCCCTTGACAGTAGGCGGGTTCATTTTTTATTTAATCAATTGCAGCTATTTGGTTGTGGCATATGTAATGTGCTGGAACGCTCAGTGGTGTCCAAGTAATTGCCGGAGCAAACAAAGCAGAGAGTGAACATGTCTGTCAACGATCAGTGTCGTTTCTGTGAGATGAACGTGCAAATTAAAGGTTCAACAAAAAATGCAAAGTTTGTATTTGACAAAGGAAGTCCAAAGGAGGATTGTGTATGCAGTCTGATATCGCAACTTGGTTTGGTTCAGCTCTTTGCTGATTGGCCACTGGAGTCACTGGAGAAAAATGAAATTGAGCAGAGGTACTAGGTGGTGCCAGCGTGACTAGGAGATTGTACTCAAGTTAGCACTAAATATAGTAGTGGTCCAACAAATTACTGAATTAGTAAGAGTTGCAAAGTATTCGATTAAAAAAAGAAAAAGAAAAAAAGAAACACACATGCACAATTAATACAACCACAAGCAACCACAGCAAAGAGAAAATCATACCTGAAGGAGTGGTACAAGGAACAGAGATATTGCCAACATAAAACTTTTGACTTTCTCACAGTGGAACAAATAACCAAAAACCTGAACTCAAGTAAACATATAATATATATGTAAAATATATATTATTCAAGTAGGAGTAAAAGTATAGTGTGTTAAAATGAATCCGAGAAGTGGCTAATTAAAAGTGAAATATACGTGAATAAAAGTGTGTAGTACGGACCTCTCCCTGTGATCTCTCTCAGGTCAGGTCCATCTAGACTCCACATCCTCTGGCAGTCATGGAGAATGCCTCACCCTCCCCCACACCGCCTCTCTGCCTACAGCGAGCTACACGCAAGATCAGAATTTCCATCTCCTCACCTCTGCTGTGCTATGTCCTGCAGGTACCATCACCTTGACATGGACACATATACTGTAGACTCCTGCCTTATCCACACAAGCACGTCAATCAGCTCTCCGATTCCACAGACTGACAGTGGTAGATTGGCTCAAAGTTTGCCAGAGGGTTCAAACCAAGCCACGGATGGACACAGCACACCTTGATACTAAAAATTCACAAATACATCTATATATTGTCATCATTCGTGTGTTGCAATGCTGAGAGTCTATCTGGAAACTCTAGGGATGAATAGGCTGCAGTCCAGAGAGGCAAAGAGCTGCTACGATTCAAAATATTACTTGGGTGGTGAGCCAGACTGAAAAATAAGTGCCGCTGGTGGTAGCCGCAGGGTATGAAATAGGGCAAGTGGAGTTAAGGCATAAATGCTTTAATGCCATGCAAACATGGTGTGAAAAATTAAACAGTCTGCAGCAAGTTGCAAAGACAAAGAGACAGTTGGGTCGGCTGAGAATGGAAAATTAAAAGTGAAGAATAACAAAAACATAGAAAGTTATTACAGTTTTTTTATATCTACTTTACTCTTTTACTGTCTTAAAAATGTGAGAATGATTGTTAACAAATAAAGTAGTTCATTTTAAACAACTAGGATGCTAACCACGCACTAATAAAACACTTTATAATTTGTTGCAGATGACTTGTTTTGACCTCAAGAGCTGCTTGGAAAAAAAAAACAAAAACAAAGAATGTACAGGCTCTGTAGTGATCTATCTCAAGTTACAAATCTGTGGAGAGGCGACCCTCCCCAAATCTGGTGAAAGTGTCTAAGGATGCAGATAGACACTGGGGACATCCATAATGAAGTGATAATAGTGTATTAATAATTATGGTTACTCACTACTATGCCTGAGAGAGCTGATGAGTATGATGAGAAAACATTCAATCATTTGTGAGCTGAGCTGAGGTGTGTGTGCACACTTTACTCTCTTCATTTCATTGTGGTTACTGCTTTAGGGATGGAGTCTCTATCAACCACTTAGGGTAAGCTTTTTGTCAGACACATTCCAACCAAAATAAGATGAGGAAAGTAAAGGTAAATCTGTCTTTACAACAGGTGCTCTTCATCACCCTGATTTGGAGGAGAGCTCTCCAGCCTTGCCCTCATATAAAGTATATTTTAGCATATTTACCAGAAAAAAGAGGACCATTGAACACTAAAGTGTGTTTGTCCCTCAGACTGCTTGTTCAAGCCCAGGGACATGATACTGACGGTGGTCCCAAAGGTCTTGCACAGCCTGTGGCAGCCTCTGTCTGATTCTGACTTGTTCAGTATGCCATCGTCTGAGTTCAGCATCGATGACTGACCCATCATGTCCTGGATCGTGTCACTGAAGGTCTGAGAACCATGCTCCAGAGAGAGCACTTTTCAGACTGTATTTGGAACTAAATGGTTCTGAAGATTATGAAGAGGAAAAATATAACTTAACAACTTAAAGGAAAATGTGCACAGACATGGAAACCTAAATATTAAGTAGTTTAATTAATGTGAGCACCACAGTTACAGATTGTTTTTGCTATGCACATTGTTCCTCTTGTCAACTTTTATATAGTATGTATGTAATTCATTCACTTAACAATGAATATGTAAGTGTGTTTAAATGTGAGAAGACACAGAGGCTGGTGTTGTAGGAGCAGCTCTTATGCCTCTGGTGTACACTGATGCCATTAAAAATGTGAGATAGGCTTACTGAATGTTTTAATGCAATGGTTCTCAACTGTACACCAAATCTAAACTAGGGTTAAACCAGGTCTTAACCTGGACTACACCATTGCTACTGAAGCTCTAGACAAGGACTACCCCAAAATCTGGAAAAAATGTACATATACTCTACAACAGCATAAGAGTGTATGTACCATCAGAAGGAGTCTGACTGTTTGTGAACCATTAGCTTAACCCATAACCAAATAATAATATCCCAACACCCAGTCAATTCAATTTTTTTTGTTTTTCTATATCAGACTTTCTACCCAATACTAATTCAGCTCAAGTTTTGAGTTGCAGACATCTATTCCATGAGCCTTCTGCATCTGATAAATAATAAGACATGTACGTTGCTTTTCAGTTCCAACAAACTCCACCTGTGCTTTAATCCCACATTCCATCTTTGTGGCTTCTTGCACATCTAAATAATTTAGTCCAAACCTTAGCCATAACTTCCATTCCGCACTAGCCTTTACCTGTAGGACAACACCATCTTTGTTGGAGCAGCCCATCAAAGAAACTCCATATTGTGAGTCCCCAGACACATACATCTGTACTGTAGCCGAGAGGTCAGAGAAAGTCCACTGTCCCGCAGGCCTGATTTCATCCCAGTATTCACTCAGAGTACAGGTATGTGCGGTGGACTAGTTGAATTACTGCATAGCCTTCTCCATGTACTTTTGCCCCACAGCTTAAGCGTGTTATGTATGTAGGATTTTATTAGACACATTTCATGCTTTAGACAGCAGAACATGGTAATTAAGAGTGAGCCTGGGTCGTGGGGTACATATGAAGTATTAACATGCAGGAAGAGTTGGAAGGAAAACGCATGCTGGTAAATGGATTACTACTTTCCAGATGCAGATTTTATTTAAGAAAAGTTACACACTGAAGCATTTTTAAAGTATAAGCAATAAAATCAACAAAAGCACATATTAGCAGTACCCAATGTAAAAACAGTACTGTACTTAAGCATATATTTTAGGTGTCTGTACTTTATTTAAGTAAGTGGATACTTTCTACTTTTACTCCACCACATTTGACAGAAGGTATCTATTGTCGTCCTTTGACCTCTTGTATAAAACTGTGATTTTATTACTTATCTTCCTACTTTATTTTGACTTGTCCATTCTCATTTATATAATTAAGCCTTATTTGACACCTGTCTCTTGGTATCTTTTTTGCTACTTATTGAGAATTTATTATTACAATTTATATTTTTGCCCTTTGTTGTTATATAATATTGTAATGTGTGAGCTGCTCTGTCCAAATAATTTCCCTTGTGGATCATTAAAGTGTTTTTTTGTTTTATGATTGTTAGAAATCTGTTGAAAAGAATGAGGTTTTATTTTTAACACGTGCAGTTTGATCAAACAGAAATATACAAATGAATCATTTAATTCTGCTGAACAAAATTCAGCTCAAATCTTTATTAAAATTACTACATTTGAAGACTTATAAGACCTCAGAAAATGTGCAAAGCAATAAAAGTACATTACGGGTGCTTTAATACTTCTTCTTCATTAGATTTAATTCATGTGATACTTTTACTTGAGTATTTTTTGCTCTGGTATTTGTACTTTTACTTAAGCAACAAAACTCTTCCACCACTGCCTATAAATCTGTGGTTACACAAGAGTTGGAACTTGTTGCTCAACAGGAGATGCTTTACTGAATTTATTTTTTTTTTATATTATAAATAAATTGCGGTGGAAGGTACATGCTCACTCTGTGCTAGACAGTAAGATATTTAAAGGCTAACTATGTAAAACTAGTAAGGCCACAAGATTGTTTGCTATGTATGAAAGAAGGATGCGAAATTGGTGACATAATTTCAGTATAAAATACAATGTTTACCAAATTCAGGTGCTCGAAGAGGGAGCATTATGCAAAAACATTTTGGACCTTTCTACCATGTTAAAATGTTCCTTCATTAAAAATGCTTGAAGAGGTTTTAGATGCAGTCCATGCAGGTTTAGTTTGTGAAGAAAAGTTGGAAATAACAGGAGGTAGCACAGTTGTAAACAAGGAATACCTCTATCTATGTTGTCAGTAAATTCCATCCAAATCACAGGCATAATTGATGCATAAACAACTAATTTTTAATACAGATAAAATAAATACAGATTAAATAAGAGAGTTGTCATCTAGTTTTGTAAAATCATAGCTATTGTTTGAACTTGAATATCTGTATAAACCTTTTTACAGTATGGTAGCTGGGCCTGTCATTATAATTAATATATTTTAACTCCTATGGCTCATTATTCCTAGTCTGATTCATCAGCCGGTTTCCCTTTGTAGAAACCGTCTGACCTCAAAGTGTTAGAATTTGTTCGCTCAATGGTAGGCGGGTACTTTTATCATTTAACCAATCGCTGCTATTTGGTAGTCACATATGTAATGTGCCGCTGAAGGGGGCGGGTTTACTAAGCTTTTCCCAAATCTCGTAGGAAGAAGGGCAATAACATCTTTCCCCTTGATGAAATTCACCAAACATTCTCTTTGTTCCGGCTTTAAATCCTCGATCTCAGGAATCGTTGACAACACTGAATATATGGCTCTTCGCCCGAACGTGCACTTCTGAGGTTTTTGCAAACCGTCTAGAGCATTTTGATTCCTGACCTAGTTGCTGGAGAGAAATTAAAATCAGCGGAGGCACTAGGTGGCACCAACCTGGCTACGAAAACATTTGTTTACTAGGATAATCCTGCTTTTACATTATTGTGTCAGTGGCATAAAGTAGTTTCAGTATAATCGTTTATCACAGTATATCTCTCCAGCAATGTGCTTCAAAATCTTGATAGACCTATTATCTCCACTTAGGTTACATCATACCTAACCAGGAATGAACTTTATAAACTTGGGGAAACTATATAGCAAGAATTTTGTGTGAAATCTTGAATGTTCTAACTGTGTTTTAGTGAAATGAGTAGTCTAATCTGTCATGAGCAGCTTCAGAAGTCTGGATGGAATTTGGAACTTCCAGGATTCAAGCCTCTCAAACGCATCTCATTGGGACCAGAACTTTTTGAACCTTTGTACTTGCAGAATTGGATAAACTCTGGCTGAACGCTGGACTCGAGTGCAAATTGTGGACAAAAACTCCATTAAAACTAAGAAGAACAAAAAAAAAAAAAAAAAAAAAAAAAAAAAAAACTGAAAAGAAGAGAAATCTATTCACAATTAAACATTCACAACTTACCCAGCGTAAATAATACATAATTAGCATTTTAATTGATTTCAATGAAAATGATTTGGCAAATTGAGATGAAGTTGTTCAGGGGTTGCATGCTGATAGCCCAAGTATAAGTTAATTACAGTGTTTATCCCGACTTAATTCTCTATAATAGCTGCATTCTAGCTCATGTCAAACTCGTCACACTCACAGCCTGTGGTGGTGTTTTCTGCTGGATTTTTAAAGAAAGCAAAACAACACTGTTTTTCTTGCCAACTATTTATGAGCTATCAAGTGTGCAGAAGGAAAAGCATGACAAATAAGGCTAATTAAGACACACGTAAGTTAGAACTGCCCCGAGCGCATCTGTCTACAGTAAAGAGAAGTTTGTTTAGAAGTGTAGAAGAATAAATATGTATTAGGTAGGTATTGACACTTCAAAGTATTACGACTTTATCGAGGAAAATACTATGAAACTTCTATTAATTTGAAGGACTTAAAGTGAGACACTTGGGAAACATCTTGAATTTAGAGATATCACTCTGAAACTTCTGAAGTTTACTTACACACATGTGAGGAAAAATGTATTATGTATTATTATAAAAGTTTTTTATCTTCTAATGTTTTCATAAATATGTTGTTTTATGTGTAAAAATGGCCAGGATTTAACATATTTGGGCCATATAAATCTCCAAAATGGATAATGTCAGGTTTCTTTTAGACATTTATTTTGTTAACATATTGATTGAAAAGGGATTTGGGATTCTTATTTAGTATTTATTTAACATTTATATGACAATACTGACCATATAAAAGAGTAGTTAGCACTTTACCCACACATTCAGGATTCCAGTGCCATGTTTTGTATTTGATCCCATAACATACAAGTCCTCACGTGAAGCCTGGTGTCGGCAGCATGATTTATTTATTTTTTTCATCTTTTGCTTGTGGGATGTCACTACATGACACAGGGAGGAGGTGACATTAAACAGCAGCACACGCGGACACTGTGACGGTCACAACATCAGTCGTGGCTATGACCAAAGCCTGTCTGGGTTGTCTCCCTGATTTCAGTGGTTAGCTGAGAAGAGGGGCGACGCCACAAGGAATGGGGGGGTTCAAAATGAGACTACCATATTTTTTGGACTATAAATCGCTCCAGAGTATAAGTCGCACCAGCCAAAAAATGCGCACCCTCCCAGTTGCCGTGAAGCTGTGTTCTCCATCCCCGCTTTTCTCCAGTCCCTCACAAGTTTCTTGCTCACTCCAAACTTTCTTTCTGCTGCTCGATTACTATTTTCAGCTGAATATTTCACTACTTGCAGCAGGACACCGACTTTTTCTGCAGGAGACATGCGCAGTAGAGGGCGAAGTGACAGTAGTACAGGAGTAATAGGAGTAGCAGATACAAGCCTAGAGTGCCCTCGGCTGTCAGTGTAAAAAAAATATATATATATATAAGTCGCAGGACCACCCAAACCATGAAAAAAAGTGCGACTTATAGTCCAAAAAATAGGGTACATTAAACCAAGAACTAAATATTAGGGTTCATAAATCACTACAAGACCTAACTACATTTAAACTTGTTTAAAACAGTGAAGCCAACATTGTAAGGTGATGTAAGGGGGCACTCACACCCATAAAAAGCTCTAAATTAACATGCTCAGTGTGCACCCCCATTGAAGAACTTAGCACCTCTATAACTCCTCCAAACAAAAATGTGTGGCACTCCCCTGGTTGAGGCCAGCGCTACATGCTAGAGGCAGTTTCACCTTTGTTCTCCTGTGGTCACTCTGACGTGAGCTTGTGTTTATTTTTGTTCACATGTTTGACAAAGACTGATCACTCACTCTGAGAACAAGAGTCGAAAACATCACACACTGCAGATATCAGTCACAGCTCATCTTGCAGTTGATGCCAGGCTTTAGGTCCTGACCATGGTCCTGGTTTAGGATCCTAAATAGCGCCCCTGGGTGCTCCTCTGACACACACTGCTGTGTACACGCTGTTCCAATGTCAATGAAATATGGGAAAATGCAACAGGCTCACTTTCCAACAGACTAGAGGACTGGAACCATGTATTAGTCATTTTGTTATGATAATTGTCATAATAGTGAAATTATAGTTTTTAACTTAGCTTTTACTTTTGGTTGATAGCAGTCATAGTTGAAAAAAATATTTTTCTCCCTGACATTTTGTGTTCATTAACATGGTGTAATAGATTGAAAAGGCACTTGAAACAGAATTACACTTAATTATACATTTTCATTCACACATCACATTCAAATCCCCCAACACAAACATCATCAAATCGAGAATGAATTTGATTATATTACCTTTTTTAATTAGGAAAAAAGCGCTTGTCGTTCATAAACACACAAAGGTCATGCTGATTTCACAGGAATTTTTATGTTCAGAGTCAAACATTCAGAAAAAGAGGTTTTCACAATAAAAACATTTAGTGGTTCAACAAGAGGTCAAGTGATTATATATTTAAAAGACAATTTCATAAGGTTTTTAGCCAATAACTATGTATTATATAATATTTTTAAAAATGTTTTTAATCAGTATTTACTGTGTAATTGAGTTTACCTTGTACCTATTCAACAGGGCAGGATTTCTTTAGTTCATTTTTCATTTGTTAATTAAGAAATTAGGTGTTATAGTGGTATAATCATTATCTTCTCATGATTTGAAAGTATGCATACATAAATATTAAATGTTACTTTAAAGGAAGATACACTATGTAACATTTCTGGTGGAGGGTCCACCACCTCCTTCACTGCATTAAGATGCTGTTGCTTTGCCTTGAATGTTCCACAGTATCTTACCTTGCATTCAGTTTAATGCCATACTATAGAACATACAATAAAATCTCCATGGAGACGAGCAGGTGGCAGAGCCTTCACCTGAAAAGTTACATAGGGCACCTTTAAAGTTGTTAAAATGTGAATGAGCAGAACATTAGATGATTCCCTCACTGTTTTCCTCCCATCTGCTCTGCATCTTTTCACCTCGTCCTCTCAGTCCTTAAACAGATCATACATAATAGAGCTAAACATGTTTAACATTCAGTGCGTTCACATATTCACATTAGCAGTCACGCACACACCATCCATTTTTAAAGACATATTATGCTTCTTCTGAGTATTTACTAATGGAGTACCATATACTATATAAATAGATACAGATTATTATTTTACACTTGATTGTAAACAGCAATATAAAAGGAAACACACTTTGCAACTGCATTTGATACTTTTTTAACCAACATAAAAAAAAAAACATATCTGGAGTAAAAAATAAATAGATAAAAAATAAATTCTCAGGATTGTTATGTCACATGTAAAAGTCTGAATGTTCCTTCAAAATCTGAACATTTTTACCATCAAATCATGTTTGTTACAACTGCTTTTTCAGTAGTAATTTCCCAGTAGATATTTTACTTGTTCAAAAACCCTAGATATTTAACCCAGAGTCTGAATTCTTGAATAATCTCAGGTAAATACAGAGACGAGGGCGGAGATAGGGGGTAGATGAAAACAGACTTTTTCTCAAATACAGAACAATACAAGATCGCACAAACATGCATAAATCAATCAAAACACAACTACAAGTATGTTAGTAATAATAATGAGGGAATGCCAGGTTAAAAACAAAGTCTCTTTCACACAGTATGTCCCCTTTAAAGTGGCTGAGACGACTGAAGATGGCGTACCCTTGGCTTGTGGCGAGGTGAAGCGGCGCGCGTCACAATCAGCCCCCTCATTCCATTAGCACATGAGTAATGCGAGCACGCCGCAGCTTTACGGCAAGAGTCACGTGACCTTCGGCGGCCATGGCGGTCGTCGTCGTCATCATCGGAATACACAAGTAACATTACGTACGCTCGTGTGTTTGTCTGTGCCCGTAAGAGTTCACGCTGACACAAGTCTGATTTTTCCAGGCCACCACCTTTGTCGTCTGTCATTCCCCGACCTCGAGTGGAGAGAGACATGACAGTCATTTTGGGGAGGGGATGGTTGTGTTTTTGTTGGTGTGATTCAAATGAGATGGCTTGTTATTATGTTTGTTTTGGGCTTCTGCTTTGTATGTGCATGATTCACCAAAAAAAAACTTCCCTAAACCTATGTACAAATTAATGTTTTTATTGTGAATGATCTTACTTAAAGTCCCTATATCACACAAAATTGATTCTTGTGAGATTTAAACTGTGTTATGATTAGATGTTCTTACTGTTGTCAAAGCATATGTGAAGTTGTGTTTTGTTTCATTGAGTAAGTCTTTATTATTAGTCTGTCTATATCTCAATGCTAGGGAGTCAGAATGATGATGTGCACGAAAAAAAAAAAAAAAAAAAAAAAGTGGCCTCAAATTACTATTTCGTTCCCACAATATGTAATTCGTTCCCACATTTTAGTTAAATCATTCCCACGTTTTAGCCAATTCGTACACATCACTACACGGTCAGCCCATTGGTCCGAAAGCCCAATAGTTCGACAGCCCATTGGTCCAACCATATACAGTAGAGATGCATGGATGACTTGTAGTGTGCTGAGGATAAACTGTTCGCAAATTCAGAGTGTGGGTGGAATTCTTGTTCGTTTAGAGCCACAGACACCAGAACAAGAAAATCTACACGCCACAACTGCCAAGTCGGAGGGCTACACTAGGACTGGACCAGCACTGACCCTGTAATGATATGTACGAATTGGCTAAAACGTGGGAACAAGTTACATATTGTGGGAACAAAATAAGTTTGATGTCATGATTTTTATCCTTTTCTGTTTCTGTTTCTTTTTTTTATCTGTATCTTTTTTCACGCACATCATTAGATGGGCTCCCTACAAAGCTCAAAATGTTTCCCTTCCAAGTGTAGTTGCAGTTTCCAAGTTAACAGCTACTTTTTGCCTTTAGTAGAGATAGTCAATTTCAGGGCTGAAATCATCCAAATGATTCTAATGAAGGTGCATGGTGTTTAAAAACACAGTGGAGAACTTTCTGTATTACCACATGACATCACAAAGTGGAACAGAAGGTGTTTTCTGTTTGAGAGAAAAACTGTGCAGGGTTTGTGCGTTAAATGTGTGAATGGAATAAAAAACTTCAGTTATGTTTTTGATGGGGAAACAACTTTATAACAGATCAGAAAATAGAGTAACATGGGCCCTTTAATGTAACAATACTGTCCCAGAATTTTTTTTTTTTTTCATGTGGTTCATCCATTGCCTACAGCCTGGCCAGCCTACACACACTAAAGAAAGACCTGTGGTGTGGGCTGATGGTATTCTCTAGTTCAGATGGATGTGATTGAGAAATGCATTGTCTGTCCATATCCACACAAACATGGAAAAAACTAAAAGCAACAGATTTCTGCAGAATCAACAAAACTGTGTTAATCTGAGGTTCGATTGATTTTGTTCTGATGTCTAGATGACCATTTACCTTGTGCATGTCATTGAAATAAAATAATCAAATAGTTTTTTGTTTGTTTGTTTGTTTTGGTTTGTTTTTTTTGGTTGTTTGGCCTAAAATTCATTGGAGGAGGTGCTGACCTCCTGACAAAGATCTGTATAGATAATAAACACAGAGCACATCAGTCTGGCTGACAGGCTACATATTGCCTACGGTCCAGTTGTAGATAATCCTGTTCTTGGTGTGGAGGAGCAGCGGCTCTACTCTGAGATCATACAGCATCTTTCACTGTATCCTTAAGGAAAGGTCCAGTCAGTGCAGAGAAAACTCTTTTCAAGCATTTGCAGGAAAAACACTGTCTCTGGCCTAGTTGGCTCTACCCACTGTGTACTTTTGTTCTCGTCCTTGGGCAAGACACTTCCTCCTTCTTGTATGAATGTTATAAGTGTGTGTCTGTGTGTGTGTGTGTGTGTGTGTGTGAGAGGCAGCAGTACTTTTTTCAACACAAACACGGCCACATCTCTATCAGTCAGCCCCAGGGCAGCTACGGCTACAGACAGCACGCACACAAGACCACAATTAAACAAAATACAATAAACAAAACTCTTGCCCCGCTGGCTCCTTCATTTCCGCACCAGTGAGCCAGACCCCAGATACTTCAGTGGAATTATCCTCCACACTCGAGCATTGTTACTTTCATTCATTTTAAGTGCACAGCAATTAAAGAAAAGCCAACTCCACACTAAATTATAATTAATCTAAGAACGCAATTATAGCAAACTACTTTAACCCACCACTCCACGACCTGGCCCTATCCTAAATGACTGTTTACTCTTGGCGGGTGGTTACACTAGTTTTCTAAGATTTGTTTCCCTCATTATACGAATTCAAATCACCGCCGGTGGTTGACATTTCCACAGAGCTCCCCCTAAGTAGCAATAATTCACTCAGTATTCAGTGTGGATTTACAAATGTTTTCATTGAGAGGGATCTATCCTTGAGGCTCAAATTTACATTCATAATGCAAAAAACTAGTCCTTTCTGGAGACGTGTTCCCCTGGCTATGTCTCCCCATTTCCTCTCTCTCCTTCTCGTTTAGCGTCGGCTTAGGCTAGACTGGGAAAACAGCAACATAACGTGAGCATTTTTCAGAAAACATTATAAACATCCACTGGTTTAGTTTGGGTTTAAAAGTTTGTACAGTGGCTAAACATCATCAATCTGTTGCATTTTAATCTAAATTTGAGTTAAACTGACTAGTTAAAATGGAAAAGTTGGTTAACTGAACTAAAGGAGGATTCCATTTTTTGGCATTCCTTTTTTTGCTATGTCCTTGTAAAAGTGTATTTTGGAAAACATTTTAGAAAAATACCCCAAACTTGTATTAAGTTTGTTGTTGAAAATTATATCACTCTTGATGAATAAAAACAATAATCACTTTCCGGAGTTTTGTTGAGCAATAAAAAACAAGGTTTATTCTTTGTTACAACACACGGGACGAGGCCTAGACCTGCCCTGACCACAGACCGGCAGGGTTCCTTTACCCAGCAAATTTGTCTCCCTGGAGCACAGACACAGATAGACCACAAATACAAAGCTTTGGCTTGTTTCAAAGCCATGAGTTAATCAACTTTTGCACTTGAAGACAGGTTAAACAACACAGAGTTTCCTGCAGGATGGGACAGTGTCTGCTCAAACTTGGTCTGGGTCTCCTGACAACCTGACACAGACCGAATTCATTTACACAAAAACATATGATAAGAATATGTTTTTCACAGCAATACACATACATTTATATGTACATTTCCAAAGCTCTCGATTTACAGGTCAATCTATGTTCATACCTTCACCTATGGTCATGAGCTTTGGGTAATGACCGAAAGGACAAGATCGCGGATACAAGCGGTCAAAGTGAGTTTCCTCCACAGAGTGGCTGGGCGCTCCCTTAGAGATAGGGTGAAGAGCTCAGCCACAGGAGAGGAGCTTGGAGTATAGCCGCTGCTCCTCCACATCTAGAGGAGTAGCTGAGGTGGCTCAGGCATCTGTTCCGGGCATGTCCCACCAGAAGGAGGCCCTGGGGAAGACCCAAGACATGCTGGAGGAACAATGGCTCTTGGCTGGCCTGGAAACGCCTCGGGGTCGGAGCTGGAGGAAGTGTCTGGGGTGAAGGAAGTCTGGGAGTCCGTGTTTAGACTGCTGCCCCTCCGACCCGACCCCGGATAAGTGGAAGAAAATGGATAGATACATTTCTATCATATTTACTTTTTTTATTTAAAAAAAAATCTTTTTCAATATATTCTCTTGTTTCAATCCAATTTATCTTTATTTGTAACTTTTATTGTGGCTGGACCAGCACTTGCTTATCTCCTGAAATGTCACACAGTAAAGCATTTTTTAGATGAAATATGAATATGAACAATTTTACAGTGAGTGGGCTTGCCTCTCCACAGATCTCACCAGTAACTTATCCTGATAATGGGATTATCATGGAGACCAGCAGGTGTCAGACCATTCTCCCAAAAAACTACAGAATGCACCCACATATACTTTTTTTATAGTGTACATTTTGTTTTTGGTTTTTTGCACTATTTTTCTTTTTTTTTTTTTACTTTTCATTCACTCCGCTCTACTTGAATGAATATTTCAACTTTTGAGGCAATTACATGTCTCTAAATGAGCCATTGCATATTTGAAGAGGGGTTAAAAATTCAGGAGCTGTGAAAGACATGAGGAGCAGTGCCAAACAGGAGGCCAGCATGACGTCATTATCTGTCCTTCCAATGTTCCCAAGTGGGATTATAGGAACACCGTAAATCCAGTTTGCGATTTATTTTCTTATCTATGATTTATGTTGTTTTTCCCCTCGCCGGAGCACCTGTTGATGAAGGAAATAACTACGTCAGATCTAAAATGTTGTCAGATTTGATGTATGGTCTTTATCTGAGCCCATAAATCTTTGAGGACATGACAGTTGGTGCTGATCACTTGTGAAGTTTATCAGTGGAGCTGCTGACAGTGTCTGGAGATACGGAATTGAACTGGGAAAGGGGAATAGTGGATACTGGATATGGATTTAACACATACCAAGAAATATGACAAAATATAAGTACTAGTAATCTGATTCCAGTTTATTTCCACAGTGCATTTTACATAGAAAGTAGTTTTCAAAGTGCTGCTCATAGTGAAATATGGATACAAATATATATATATAGGGTTTAGTTCAAGGGTGTAGGTTTGCACAGGGACGGTGAGGACATGTCACAACCAATATTTGGGGAAGACAAAATAGTCCCTACCAGTATTTGCCAATTTATTTTAATGAACTAAAATTTTAATTTATTCAGATATTTTTCCAAGCTTAATAGTATTAAACATGTTTTAGTTCATATTTTTTTGTTTATTAGATGTTCTGAGATGTATTCAGTGATATGATGACAGGGTTACTCCTGCCGCTGTTTCATTGGCTGCAAGAGAACGATGTCATTAGTGGAGCCAGGAGCCTAAACTGGGGAAGCAGCAGGACAGGGCTGCACCTGAAGATGGCGGCTTGAGGAGGCTTGAGTGAAGACGCTGCGCACCAAACTCTGAAAAACTTTTCAAAAGGAACTTACTTGGCTTCATCTTTTCAATTAAACTTGCCTTATAATGAGTTGAAAAAGAGTGACTATCACCACAAGTGCACTGCCCAAACGTTAGCAGCCAGACTCTACTGACAATATTCCATGAAAAAATGTCTAGACATTATCACCAACAAGCAAAGGGAAATCTGCTACAAACTTCTACATCGCTGTTATTCACTAAAGAATAATCTTAGAAGGACAATGAACACAAACTGTACATTTTGGAACTGAAAAATGAAACCATCTCTCACTTATTTGGGACCTGCCCAGACTCTGTGTGTTTTTGGAAATAATTCATAAAACATAGCTGATAATGTCCCCACCAAAACTGAAACTAAACCTATGCCCTTGGTTTAGTAAAAGCACCGACTGTTAAAAAACAACTAGACTGAGCTTAATGATATTGCCTATAAACTTTTTGTCTCTGTTCCAGGCAGTTGTTTCTCCATCAACATCAGATTAAGACGTTGCAATAAGTCGGTGGGGCGACAAGTCGATTCTGAAATGCATTCTTTAGCCATCATTCAAAATCAGCTACAGGTCCTTTTTCCTTGCATTTTAATTAAAGGAGACATATTTTTAAGAGCTTTTCACTTTTAACAGTGACCGTCTACATCACCTCAGTTCCAGAAGTACATTTCTCATAACATAGACTTTCCAAAAAATTAAGAAATAAATACATAAAAAATAAGTCAATAAATCATAATCATAATAATACATGTCTAAAAGCTTGTGTGGTAATTAATGACCACGATACCTATAATTTTATATAAAATCTGTTTTTTAAACTTTATGAACTGCCAAATTATTAAAGCATTTCATGTAATCTTGTATTTTAAATATGCTTTTAGCACTTAAAATAGCCACATTATGAATATTAGCTTCTTTGAACTCTTAATATTAGAATTTTTCAAAAAGTCTATGGGAAAACTGAATGGAAAATGTACTTCTGTAAGTGGAGTGCTCTGTCACTGTTGAGCTCCATTATTTCCCCTATTTATTTACTATCTCTACGTTGTGTTTTGAGTGATTCATGGTTGAGTAATCTTTATTCTGCTACATTCAAAGATGAAATGTCTGTGTTTGTGCTTCAGACCCCCTTGTATGTACCCACTCCACTTTACTTTCTTTGTTCCATGTATTTAGTTTTTTCTTTTTAATTTGTGATTGACATCAGATATTCAGCACTGGGTTGCCATGCTTGTAACTTTTTTTTTTTTTTTTTTTTATGTAAAACACACTGCTTGCTTCAGTGAACTGTACTTGTGCTGTGGCAGTGGTTCAGTTTGTTGCGATGGCGTTCACAGCTGTTTTAAAGCAGTTGTTTATTAAGTCTTTTTAGATCAATATTGCAACTTAAAATATAAAAAAACAATAATGATCCATGGGCGTTGTAGATTATACATAGCAGATAAAAGCATACATTTCAATCATTTTCCTCATGCATAAGTTCAGTTTGTCTGCAGATAAGGAAGGATGACATGCAGATATTTTCATTCTGACCATTAAATCTGCAGTGTATTCTTCTTCTGTTTGAGTCTGCTGTTGGCCTGAGCACACCCACACGTTTCTGTAGTCTCCTCTGAGCTGATGTGACCTGTGGATTTATGAGTAAACCTCCTGTCACTCATATCTGCCCCACACAACAAAGTCCTGAGTCAGCACTCTGTATTCTGCTGACCACTGCTGTGCCCTGCTCTCCAGACCCCCCTGCTCTCCGGACAATCACACAGCATCAAACACAGATCCTGCCTCTGCTGCCAAGATACAGAAATCCAATCTGTCTGTGTGTGAAACCCCTACGCTAACATGTGTTTGATTCTCTTTATCTAACTGGACATAGTCAACCACTGCAAGTTGAGCGTGTTTTATGATGATGGTCGGAACTTTGCAAAGTCCCATGTGTTTTATAACAATGTTACTCATCAAGATTGTTGTTGTCTAAGGCCCCATTCACACTAGTACATATTCGAGTCGTTTTCATTGCGAATGCAGTGTTTGATGTAGTGTACACTAATCCGATGAAAAATGGCTCCAGAGACGGAACGATCTGGTGTCGCCAGCTCCCACGAATTCATCTGAGTACGGATCTGATCCAGCACTGTGTGAATGCCTGAAAACCTTGATACACTGACGTAGGAGCTCTAGTTGCCGTCCTTATTGGACCACATCACTGTGACTTGTGCCTTCCTCATTTGCTGGGTTTGTGACATTGGTCATGTGAAACAGTTTAAACAAACCATAGACAAAAGGGAAACAATGCAGCTAGAACTACTTCCTACTTTCATGCTTGCCATCTTCGTTGGCTGGAAATCAGCTGCTGCAACTTCAGACAGGGTGCTCCACTAACCCTTGTTGTTACTGCCCATGTGACGTTGTGACAACGTGATGCCAGCCTAGTCATGTGACTAGTGTTTCAGGCAGTTTTGCCTTACTTTGTGGATAGGGAACGAACACAGAAACAACGTGTCTGGATGCTAATCGTTTCCAATAAGGCGATTCGTTTGACTGTAAACATAACCTATATCCTGGCTTTTATTCCTTGAGATCTGTTGCTGGGAATACTTATTTTACATTTTGTTTCTTGTCAATATTTGACTAAAATAACTTCATAATAGATGGTCCATTGACTTACTGTTAAAAGAGAGGTCCCAGTACAGCACAGTGAAATTTCACCATGGAAAGCAACACATTTTAATTTGTTTGTCTTTAATGACCATGTAACATTACATGTATGACCTAGGGTCTGATCACATAAACAAGACCATAGCTGTGAGCAGAGGTAGGGGGTAGGTAAAAACAGAGATTTTCTGAGCACTACGTGAAAATATGAGTAAGAGTAAGAGAATGATGAAGGAACAAGGTTTATTATTATAATAACATGGCTAAATGTTCAGTCATGATATGTCCCATTTAAAATGAGCTGCCATTAAAAGTAAAATGTCAGTTCCTCTGCACACAAAAGAAAAGTTTAAAATGATAGATTTTTAGCAGTCAGTGATGTGATGAAGTGAGAACAGGGTGAGAGGAGAGGTTGAAAAGGCCAATGGTTCCATGACCGTACCAAGTTGAAACACAATTCATTGAGTTCACGCTGCAGTGTATGAATACATTTGGACTATTACAGCAGCGGACTTGTTGTTGTAAAGGCCTGAAGTCTGATGACCCACAGGAATCAGATCATTGTTTACTGATGCGTTCCTTTCCCCACAGCCTCATAACTGTTACCAAATGCACTGACTGTCTTGTAACTGTACAATCTCGGGGCACTGCAGAACTCCCCACTTGAAAGCGTGTTTCTCAGTCAGATGGGCTGTCTCTGGGCTTGTGTGCGGGGGCGGCTCTGCTCTGCTGTTGTGTTAGCATGCTGGCCGTATTAGCATAATCTGGGTCAAAGCCTGCGAATGAGGATGTGCATGCATGTTTTACTCTTCTCCCTGTAGACTCCAGCACTGCACACTTCATACATAATTCACCTAAGTAAGTGTCTCTGAGAAGACATGGGAGCAAGAAAATGTGCAGACAGAACAAGAAAAAATAAATAAATAAATAAGATGAAATCAGACTTGGACTTCCACGAGAGCTGTGAGTCTGGCTGTGATTTAAGACAGATTCCTGGGCCAAAGAATTCAGAATAATGCTTGTCTCTGTGTTTTTACTTTGTAGGGAGTGTTCTGTGGATTGAGTTACAGGTAAGATCTGTGGAGAGGCAATCTTGCTCACAGTAATAATGTGTTGAGAAATAAAAAAAAAAAACAACATGTAATTAAGTAAATCCAGATAGATACTGTGGAACATTTCAACCAAAGCTGAGACATCTCCATGGAAAATAGCACATGACAGACCCTGCTCCTGAAGTTACACAACGCACCTTTAAAATACTTGAAAATAGAAAACTAAAAAATTAACAACAGCAGATTTATGTATTTGTATATACGAGCAAAATGTAAAGTGATGTTATAGCGACTAATGAGGAGGTATTAACTGCTCACACATAGCATTTAGATTCAGAATGTTCCCTTTTATTGTTCTGAAAATGCTATATTTACCGAAAACAACATATTAACATGTTCTATAAGTTTCAGTATCGTTTTTGTCACCACTCCCCCAAACTAAGTCACTCCATCAGACTCCGCTCCATTCTCTCGAGAGTTTCGAAAAACGTTTTAAAAGGAGCTCTGTTCCAGCTGCCATCGTACTTATGAATAAATTGTAAACTATTAATTTATCAATTCTTATCCTCTGTCTTGGAAATTGTGTTTTTTATATATATGTAATATTTATTGTGATTTTTAGCCAAGTGTGATGGATGAATGAATTATTTATGGAACAAAACCGTTTTGCACTGGAGCACTCTAACACTTTATTTGTAATTGTGCTTTTATATGTATTTATTATGTATATTGTGTGGATGAATGAAATGTGAAAATTTAGCTCAGTCTCTTAAAGGGACAGACTGGAATTTTGGATATAGGACCTCATTTCCTAATGAGTCAGAGTGTTGGAAACGTGTGGAGACACTTTTTTAAATATTCCATCCAGTCCTTGTATTTGCAGAGGTCGCTGGTGCTAGGCTAGCGTATGTCAATGGCCATAGTTATCCTGCTGTTAAAAACAGTCTTACCCACTCCACAAAACACCTGAAGCAAATATGTTTTTATGCCAGACTGTTGATGTGAATGTCGGTGTTGATAGAATCTTTTTAGAGGTAAAACCAACCTTGCATTTGAAGGATTTATGTTTGAGCAGCAGCAGCGAATTGTACTTCCTGATAGAAAGCTTGGCAGCGGCGGACTGATATATGAGAAAATAGTCCCTCAACATGCGACGATTCATGCGATGTAAGGTTAGTTTTATTTGAAACATTATTCTATCAACACAGACATTCACATCGACTGTCTGGTGTTATAATAGATTTGCTTCGGGTGTTTTGTGGAGTGGGTAAGACTGTTTTTAGTGGCAGGATAACTATGGCCATTGACATGCACTAGTCTAGCACCAGCGACCTCTGCAAATACAAGGACTGGATGGAATATTTTAAAAAGTGTCTCCACATGTCTCCAATGAGGAGGAAATGAGGTCCAATGTCCAAAATTCCAGACTGTCCCTTGAAATCTGCAAAACCAAATTTACCTACAGGTACGAATAAAGCAACCTAATCTAACCATCTTCAGAGTGCTGTCACATCACATTACGCGTACAGCCCGATAATTAAACTATGAAATGAATCACCCTTTGGTATTTTTATGGAAATAGATATACAGAAGGTTAGGTGATGTGGGCTTGTGCACTGAGCATTGGATAGAATCATACATCTAAGCATGAATAAGGCCCAGGGGAGATCGCTAAATTACTGAAACATGCATGGATGACATCTCAAACCTCTTTAGGCATCTTTTTGATAAGAGAACAATGTTATAATATGGTAGAAAGCTCCAAAAAGTGGATTTTGCATAATGCCCTCTCTTTAAAATGTATAGAATGATTGGTGGTGGTCAGAAAAGCCGTTGGCCCATAATCTCTGTTCGCCCCAGGGCAGCTGTGGCACCTCTTTGTAAGCAGTTTGAATAAGAAATGCAACTACACAGAATGTTTATATTGTTAAACTAAAGGAGTTTTGTCACACTGGGGGAATTTCAGTGATATATCGAGCAGTGCAAGAACAATAACACTCCAGTTTTGTCCATTAGAATATAAATGAGGAGATTTTGAAGTTTTAAAGATTAGATGATTGGGAATGGGTTTTGCATAATAACCCTCAAAATGCACCAAACTGAAAAGATGGTGAAGGAGGGATTCAGGAACAAGATTAAACGCATAACTCAATTTAGACTAAAAGTTTGCATTATTTAAAATCCCTGTACACGATTTTTCCCATTATTTGAGAAAAATATGTCTTGCCCCAGTTCATGCATATTGTGTAAGGAACTCTTGAGGTCAAAATAAGTCTAATTATAAAGCATTGTATCAGGAAGTGCATGTTAGCATGGTAAGTGTTGTTAGCTTTAGTATTACAACAACTGGTTGCACTGGTCTCAGAGTAGTAAACAGCATTTTTAATCTTATATTGGTGAATAATTAGGGTTTTCAAATTGCATAAGGTGAGGAATAATTGTGGACCATTACAAACCTTGAAATGCGCTAACTCTGTTTTACATGTTTTAAAACAGTAAAAATCAAGTGCAGAGCTTTTAATTAAAATTTCTTGCAAGACAATCTTCAAATAGATTGATTCATCAGTCATTTGAGTTATTTTTTGTTTTATTTTGTTACTTTGTACTCTCCAAACATTTCTGATGTCAAGGCTAAGTTCTTTAACTTCTTGGGTTCTTTTAAAGACAATACTGTCAAGTGTATTTACATTGTTGACATGTTTTGGCTGCTAGAGGCAAGCCATCTCCAGAACTGAAGCCCAAACATGTCAGCAAGGTAAAGACACTTTAATGTATTGTCTTAAAAAAAAAAAAAAAGTTAAAGTACATAAGAAGGCAAAATGAACATCTGTGGCTTAATACAAAATGGACCAAATGGATAAAATGGAGCAGGGGTCTCCAAACTTTTTTCTCCAGTGAGCTACTTTTACAAAACAGAAATGCCAGAGAGCTACAAATTTCTGCAGCCGCAAAGAAAGTGAGTAAATATAAAAGACACGGCAAGCCTTAGACGGCGAACAATTAGTTGCTTATACAATATAAACCATTATCCATTTATCAGCGCACAAAGTTAGGCATCAAAATAACACACTTGAAATGGTAATTAATCAAGTTTTACTTATTATCCGCAATACACAGAATTCAGAAATCCCTTGGCGAGCTAATAGGAAGGAGATGGAGAGCTACAGGTTGGAGACCCCTGAAATAGAGCAACAAATAAACAAACAAGAAGGCTCTTACGGAAGTTGTTAGATCACATTTGTTGGAAAAAAAAGTGAAGAAAATGAGGTGAGAGAAGCATTTATTTGTTTTGCAGTTGATTTGTCTTTTTTTTATTTTGTCTTTTTTCTTTTTAGTCTTTATTTTTTGTTAAGTTTACTGTCTACTATCTAGCTGTGTTCACTACTGCCTCCAGTGGTCAGCTCATGTACAGCTCCTACAGCTAAGACTCTACATGTTTTGAGGAGATGCAACAGATGACGGACAGAATGCAAAAGTGCACGTACTATGGTTCATTTACCTGACCAATACTGGCAGATAGAGACACGCACATCCAACAAAAATTGCGATTGTGTGCTGGGTCTAAAGACAAAAGCAGTGCAAAAAAAGGAAAGAGATCCGCACTGCTGTACTCCGAAGCTCCCAAATTTTCACTTCAGTGACACCACAATGCCCCTTTTCAGACAAGACTTGTCTGAAGAACGGCTTGGCCCGAAACGTCACATTGTGGTGTCATTGAAGTGAAAATTTGGGAGCTTCGGAGTACAGCAGTACGGATCTCTTTCCTTCTTTTTGCACTTATTTACTTGACCAGTCAGAATCACATATTTGCCAAAACTTTACAAAGACGAGTGGAACTGGAGCTTTATCCTGTCTCCCTGATTTCAGAGGGCGTGACTGACATGTGGAATAACCAATCAGAGAGAAGAAGTAAAAGAAGTTATATATTTTGCTCTGAATTATACAAGACTTTTGGAGAGGAGATGTCTTCCTCAGTTGAGAGACACGTGATACAAATGAGCAGCTGTGTTTGGATTGTCTCAAGTTTGGATTGAGGCTTTTACTCTCTATTGCCCCTTCTGGATTCAAACAGAATGTAGAAGAGACTGGCTGGTCAAGCCAATGGTCCATGCCACTGCCCTCAAGCTAAACTTTCTTGTAGCGTTCCCATGTGTTTTATGCAATGCCCAGTGCTAAGATGGTCCAAATTCACCACCATCAAATGAAGTTTTCCACTTTACAACTTGGCACCACCTGGCAGGGCTGAACTGAGTGGCATTTAAAGTTCACGGTTTGCTCCCTGCCAGGTCACTCCCAAAAAAACACATTTCTGTAAAAATCATTTCTGTAGCGTTAATTAGAGCAGACGAGCCCCCTTCTAGTCTGATGTGGGCCCCACGCTGTGCCCAAACTTTCACTTCAAACTTTGCATAACTGGCTGTACAACACTCAGTATACTGTAAACATAAACAAACTCTCCACAAAAATGAGAAGATTTAATTATTCACAAAATCAAGTCAAGTCACAGGAAATTAAGAGCGACCCGCTGTTAGTGCATGTTGTGTTATGGAGAAATGTGAGTCAATGCAAAGTTGTGAAATGCAGACATTATGGGAGTGAATCAGACTAATGTGCACTGTATACTGTGCTATGTCTCTCTGCTTTCACTTTAAAACGCTCATATTACGCTATTTTCTGATCTACAATACTGTGTAAGTTTTAGGCAGGTGTGAAAAAAATGCTGTAAACAAAGAAGGATATAAATAATGATTGTTTGTGTTTTTCAATTTACAAAATGCAAAGTGAGCGAACAAAAGAAAAATCAAAATTAAATCAATATTTGGGGTTACATCCTTTTGCCTTCAAACCAACATCAGTTCACACAAAGAGGTAAACACAAAGTCAGGGCTTTTGTAGGATTATAGGCAAGTGTATGATCAACCAGTTATACCAAAATGTGAAATATTTGGCTGTAACAGAAGACAGTTTGTCGAAGGGCTGGAGAGTGGTACAATGATGAGTGTCTGCAGGCAACAGTGAAGTATGGTGGAGGTTCCTTGAACATTTGGGGCTGCATTTCTGCAAATGGAGCTGGAGATTTGGTCAGGATTAATGGTGTTCTCAATGCTGAAATACAGACAGATATTTATCCATCATGCAATACCATCAGGGAGACGTACAATTGGCCCAAAATTTATTCTACAGCAGGACAACGACCCCCAAACGTACAGCCAAACTCATTAAGAACTGGATTAACACTTTCATTTTTGAAGGCATTCCTAGTTTGCAGCATTTTTTATTATTATTTTTTTTACACCTGCCTATAACTTTTGCACAATACTGTATGTTATTATAATGTTGTTTGCTCATCACAAACATACCTGGACTTGAATATTTTGATTGTTATTTTTTTCTCAAACTGAAAAAACTCACCATGATGTCATGTGGTAATACAAGAAGTGCTCCTCTGTGTTTTTAAACTTCATCCATCTTCACTAGAATCATTTGGATGATTTCATTCCTGGAATCGCTACTGAACTAAATCTAAAAGGTAATGCATGAAAACTACAGCTTCATCATACCGCGACATCACAAAGTGGAGCAAAGCATTTTGAGCTTTGGAGATGTTGACAGACTAAAAACAAAGGGCTACTCAAACATGTGTGAATGAAAAAAAATATAGGTATCTAGGTATGTTTTTGAGAAGGTAACAGCATTATAGCATTATTATTAGGGATTTAACAATTAACCAAAATATCGTGATATCGTATCGTCAAAGGTTTCTCAGTAATATTGTGGACCATCACAATATATTGAATTACAAATCTCTTAACTTAAATTAATAGTTATGGTGCAGAATACCTAAAAAACAGAGGGAACTACATAGACCATGATCCTTTGCTCTGTTTCAGTGCAGACTACAGTTTTAAGCACTTTTAAAGCTTAGGTCTTTGGAAAAGTAGCATATTCACAGTTTTGTTAGCCTCCACAAAATATCACAATAAATATCATATCGTGGTATGTAGTGAAAATATCATACAGAGAGATTTGAATATTGTTACATCCCTAAATATTATAATTATTACACTTATTAAATTTTGCATATGACATATTTAAATCACCATCTGATCTTTTATTGTTTTGACAATGCTTTACATAATAAGTCAAGTTTGTGGGCTGAGCATTGGACATAATCTTACAGTTAACCATAAGGGTTTGAATAGGACCAAAGAGAGATTGCTAGATTACTCAAACATGCATGGATGACATAATACCCCTTATGTTTTTGATGAGGGAACAACGTGCAGAAAGCTCCAAAAAAAAATTAATAAATAAATGAAAAAAAAATGGTCAATTTTGCATAATCCTCTCTTGTTAAGGACTGTGAGTAGAAGTATCTGCCAAGGTTAAAATGTGATAAGATGGTATCAAAGGTTTCAAAAGTAATCATCTGGACATTTTTTTAAGCACAAGGCGTTTCGTAAAGCCATTCCAAATTGCGAATAGAGGTTATGCAGATGGCATCGCAACATTCAGAGTTTTAGCAGTGAGAGGTAAAAATGTAATGTCAATGGTGAGAAATGAAATGTTCTCCTGTAAGAAATTGAAAATACATCTAAAATGGGAACGAGCTGCTACAGTCTGATAGCAAATATAAAAGTCTACAACTCTGCTTAAAGGTGCACCATGTAACTTTTCCTGGTGACGATCTGCTAGTCTCCATGGGGATGTTATTTCTTTACTTAGATCTATGTTATCATGTTTCCTCATCACAAACATACCTGGAGTTGTGTTTTGTTTCATTTACACATGTTTAACACACAAATCCTGCATATTCAGGCTGAGTTCTTCTTTCAAAACACTCAGTTCCACCTTGTCATGTGGTAATACATAAAGTGCTCCACTGTGCTTTTAAACTTCACACACCTTCACTTGAATCATTTGGGTCATTTCAGCCCTGGAATTGCTAATCTCTACTGAAATAAAAAGTAGCTGTTAACTTGAAAGGGGAACAGAGCAATTTGAGCTTTGGAGATGTAGACAGACTAATAATAAAGGATTACTCAAATGTGTGAATGAAACAAAACACAACTCCGGGTATGTTTTTGATGAGGTAAGATGGCTTATTGCTCCCTTTTCAGTATGTATGATATGACCTTTGACCACAAATGAATGCTAAAATGTTGAAATGTCACCTTAGATTGAAAAGATTGCTTTGAAAGTTTTCATTCATTACTTTTCGTAGAGCAATTCGCCCGGCGTTGCTTCCCTGTCTTGGTGAACGTGTATTATGAATGTGAATGTGGGTGGATAAGTTTAATTTAAGGAGGACTCAAATACACATTGAGTAATAATGTGTTTAATGTAGCTTTGTGTACATTTGTTTACATTTTACAGAAACAAAACTTAAAACCACATGGCTAATAACTACACCACAACTACAAATTATAAACGCTGACAAAAACAGCTCGCTCTTTGTGCCGTGATGGTCAGCTTCTGTTGGACTAACTCCGCGAGGCTCCTGACTAAGGTAGTCGTAATGCTCCGACAATCCATCAAGCAGTGCGGCTTTGTATCTTACTAAAACATTTTGACAGATTTTTGATCGCTGTGTACCACATAAAATCGGTCAGTAAGGTCAGAGGTCAGTAAGCACAACCAGAATTAATACATTAATACACTCTGAAAATTAAAATATTTTAAATGTGCCTTATAGTCGGAAAAATTGTACTCATTTTATTCCACCTCTACTATTTTCCATAATAAATAAATAAAATAAATAAGTAAAGACATGCCACTATTTCACTGACATCTGACCACCACAATATATAAAATGAGCAGAAATTATGCAGCTGGTTTGGCCCTCTTGTTCCTAGCATTCTGTGTACCGTAGCTGTAATCGACTTAGTTTAATGCAATAACAGTGGTAACAGCCTCACCAGTGGTTTCCCATTATGTTGTGTGCGAGCAAACACTGGGACATTATACAGCTGGACTCACAATGTCAAAGTCATCACTGCAGCCGCATGTACACAAGCGTGCTGATGTGTCCTTCATTCATCTAATATCACTCTCTAAATAAAACACATTTCAGAAAACACTAGTGACTGGTAAAGGTCAAATTGAGTGCAAACTGGAGAGATGCACCGCCGTGACAGTGGCTTCGGAGGTAGAGTGGCAGTGTTATAGCTTTATGGTTGGTGGTTTGATCCCGGTGCCAAACAGTGCATTTTGTAGTCAGATAAAGCACTCCACTCACCTTGACAATGAATATGGTGTCGGATTAATGGTCATATAATAAAGACTCCTGGGGCAAATTGGCAGCCACATAAAAAAAATAATAAATGAAATAGATACAAAATAAAATGTCTTGTGGACTATTGACATTAGCAACAACATCCAATTAATAAATTAAAATAGCATATTTTTCGGACTATAAGGCGCACTTAAAATCCTTTAATTTTCTCAAAAACTGACAGTGTGGCTTATGTGTTAATTCTGGTTGTGCTTACTAACCTTCGTACTGATTTTATGTGGTACACAGCGCTTAAAAATCTGTCAAAATGTTTTAGTACAATTTTGGTAAGCTATGAAGCTGCACCGCTTGATGGATTGTTGGACCATTACAGCTACCGTAGTCAAGAGTTTTAAGGAGTCGTGAACTTTAGTCAGTTCTTTAGACAGGAGCTAACTGCATCAGCAGCACAAGGAGCGAGCTGTTTTTAACGCTTATAGTTTATGCAAATTAGGCATGTGGCTTTAAGTTTCATTTTTTTGTAAAACATAAACAAATGTGTGCAAAGCTGCATTAAACACATTATTTCTCAATACATAGTTGAATCCTCCCTGTAGGAAATTAAAAAAACAAAACAAACAAACTTCACCAAAAGAGGGAGGCCCCACCAGGTGAGTTACACCACAATCTGCCAGTGGATCATGGATGCCTGGGCTAAGGAATCAGTCTCAAGTGTCGTCCGTTTGTTTTGCTTAATGCGCCTTATAATCCGGTGCACCTTATAGTCGGAAAAATACTGTAATTACTGGTTCTGTGTATTTTTTCTGGGAAGCGGATATGCCACCTGACTAATCGATCTCCATGGAGATGTTATTGCTTAGAATGCTCTCCAAATTGGGATAAATTTGGGATAAAGTTATTTATCTTGCATTAATTATGACAAGTACCTTTCATTCTTGAGTCGGCTCACCTCTACACAGATCTGATCTGCAACTTGGCCTAATGGTTTAAGATGGATAGATCATCATTTTAGGCAAAGTTTTACTTTTTAATTAAATAGAGACAAGCAGGCAGATCCTCCACCAAAAAAAAAGTGACATAGGCTGTGGTCAGACTGCAGGGATTAGATCGTTCACATTTCCAATTAAATGCAACTTGTATGTGATCTCCAATGTGAATTTTAATTGCCCCAGAAGTGTCCCACACGCTCATGGGAGGACACAACGACGTCACGCGCAGTGAGCCTGCTCAAATATGAATTAATTCTCTAACCCCCTGAAAATTCTCTTACATTGTTGGCCCCCATGATTGTGGCTTTCTTCCAGTTTCCACCTACTTCAGTGCAGAAAATGTTTGGCGTTTGTCGATGACGTATAGGTGGGATGAACGCAACCAGGCCTTTGAGACTGAAGTCGCACGTCAAAAGATTGGATATGTATCGGTTTTAGGGCCGCATATCCAAGTGGCCTGGGTCACATTTGAAAAAATCGGATCTATGTCGTTCAGACTGTCATTAAAAGATGAGATACAGGTCGCATACGGGCGGAAAAAATTGGATTTGGTCACTTCAGGCTACAGTCTGAACGTAGCTATAGTCCACCTTTAATCAAGAATAAAGGAAATGTTTTTATATATATATATTTCTTATGTTTTTGACAGTATATAGCGTTGTGCATGTGGCAAAAAATCCATAAAGCAATACAATTATTAGTACAACTTGGCAAAAGAAAAAAAAAAAAAAGACAACATCTTACAAACCTTCCCCAAAATAAACAACAAACTGTCAAAATTCACCCAGATTTGTAGCATCTTCTTTCCATGTGCATACTCCATTTGCGTATCCCCCGGTAGTATTCGCTGAGCCCCCCGCAGCTTCACGTCACCACATCTCTGTCATTGTCACTTGGGCCAGCTCCATATTTCTCCTGCTTATGCACCGGGACATTTTATTTTATTTTCCTGCCATAGTCCAAGGTCTGGGTGATTGATGGAGCCACGTCGCCTTCACTCCTCCCATTTATCATGCGCTGTGTTTGGGATAGGTAACACATACACAGCTAGAGCCCTTAGCCTAGCCTAATCACCACGGAAACAGGGAATGTGTCCGGAGCTGCCACGCGGAGATAGTCGGGACTATTTAGTGCGGAAAAATTAAAGGGGAACTTTTGATGAATGGTTGGCGGATTTGAAATTAAGTTTACAAATGAAAAGTTAATTTGCAAAACAGACAGTTGTGTGTAGATGCTGTTTAAAGCCATACTCTGTAACCTTCTCCCCCAAAATAGACTAAAATATAAGAATTCAATAATTTTTTTGCGCTGAAAATCATAGAAAACTCTGAATGGGCTTGCATCTCCACAAACCTGACTCTTATTTGGCCTGGGGGAGGGCCTTCTGCTGCTTGTTTTCATGGAAATATTGTTCTTTTGGTTATACCACAGTATGCATAAACAGAAATATCTTCATGGAGAATGTTCTGAAGTACAGTTTTAACTTTCATCATAGTTTTTTTTTTGCACTTTTCACCTCCAGAAAGTTACAGACATATTTAAAGAATGTTTTTATATTTTAGTATATTGTACTGTAACGGTGAAACCAAATTAGATTTTTTGGTTAAAATTTGTAAATTGTAAAAGTGGAAATACATTTCAAGTCTCATCCAAATTGTGTTATGCATGTATCTATTTTTGCACATACCTGGAGTACCCCTGTTTTTCATTTAATCATATTTGGGAAATTCTGCATATTTAGTTTGTCAAAAGCAGCTATGAATTTTTATTCTGATCAAAACTGCTTCATACCTCAGTGCATCAGCAGCCAGAGCCTATTCTGCTCATTGGTACGCATAAATGTAAGGCCTCAGATAACTTCCTTTGCATATAGATTGTTTTAAAGGTTGACTGTGTAATGGGGGGTCTGAGATGTTACTAAGTCTGGCTTGTTCCACATGTGTAGCATTAAACACACCTCTCCTTGGAAACAAACAAATGTCACCATCAGGACAAGATGCACATCAGATCTGTGAAGAGGTGATCCCATTCACTTTGGATATTTTGGAGCAATGAAAACAGCTGTAATTGACGTAATGCAAGATCACAGACTGTATAAAGAAGTGGACTAAGCAAGTGTGACGTCATCCATTGCATTCAGTGCGCCACTCAAATGAAGCTCGTGATGCTGACGGTTACAGGAGTGAATTTGGAGTCAGGTTCTATGTTATGAATAGGAATTTTTTGACGGACAAAATAGCGAAAAAAAAATCCCCTGCAGGATCATGTCAAGTGGGTTAATACAAACATTTTAATACTAAAATGACTGAATCGCAGCAGCAGTTACAGAGAGAGGAATGACAATATTTTAATATAAGTCAATGGGAGCCAGGGTTAGTAGGAGCCGGAAAAGCCCACATCCGAACTTGATGGCCTGCACATTAGCTATGTCCATTTATATATACAGTCTATGTGTCGTAATATAGTCATAGTATATTCATATACATCTGATATGCAGGTTTTTTTTTTGCTGCTGATATGTGTAAGTTCTAGCACTGTCTACTGGTCCTTGTCATTTTTAGTGCAAATTATTAAATTTTACATCTTTCTCATCAAAAACTGTTAAAAATGACATGTGTTCCAGTAGTCACTGCAATTTCAAGTACTATGCGACATCATGCATGACTGCCCAGCTGTTTCATATTACAGACACATTGCTGCAGGGGCGGAGTTTGAAGTGTGGATACCTGTTAGACCAATCACACTGTTCCTTATACCTCCAGACTCCACCCCTCTTCCTCTCACAGCTCTGTTTGAAATGTGTTGGAGGAATTTAGCTGTTAAGTTTCACTATACCAAATGACAGTCAAGGTTAAGGAGTACTTCCCAAAGCCTGTATAAAATAATATAACCTCTAAAATGCTCTGAAGGTGCTTCTTATACACAAAATTATCCACTTCTCCTGATCCTTCATTTATTCTGTATTAATGGATCTAAGTGTGACCCAGGGTTAAAACCACTTCCTGTTCGTCTATGAAGAGTCGACACACAACTGTTTTGGTCTGAGTGAGTGTTGTGACATTCGAGAAAAGGAGAGAAGGGGCATGTGTACAAGTCCACCCAAATGATGGAGCAGGGACCCCTCTTAGTGTGAGGAAGCATTAGTGTAAGCACTCACTGGTCTTCACAGTTGATAGGAACATCATTCAAATCATGGGACATTTAAATATGTGCCTGGGCTTGTGTGCAGGGGTGTAGTGTGCGTGGTACGCGGAGGTATGCATCACCCACTTCATGAGATATAAAAAAAATTAACAGATATAAAATAGTGTACAACTTAAATGTCAAACCAGAGTTATTTGCAATGGTGAAAACAACCTGTCGGCTCATGATTTCTGCAGTACTGTCCTAGAGTGACCTGCAACATGAGGGACCAGGACTAAACCAGGACTGAGTGTCGGGACGGACCCGGAGGTGCACCCGCATAGACCATCGGGTGACCACAGGCAAATCGCTCTTTGTGGACACCCTGCTCCACGGGCTTGGGGTTCTCCCGCTCTCTCTCACTCTCTCGCTCTCTCTCTAGTCCAAGATTAGTCCTGGTTTAGTCCTGATTTAGACCTGGTTTAGACCTGGTTTAGTCCTAGTTTAGACTTGGTTTAGACCTGGTTTAGTAGTGATTTAGACCTGGTTCAGTCCTGGATTAGACCTGGTTTAATCCTGGTTTAGCCCTCCAGGTTCAGTCACAAATCGTGTACCCCCACTTAAAAAAATCCCCACTTCACCACTGTTTGTGTGGATTTACACTATTAAAATATGCTCTAAATGTTTTGTTTGGAGATGGTTCCCTGACATGGTGGAGTCTTTTGGTGTACAAGTAGCATGGGTACTCGTGAGTACTGATCCGATACTTGTATTGGATATCAGTGCCGAAGCTGAAAAAAAATTGCTGGATCAGATATCAGCTTCCAAATATCGGTTCAGTTGATATCCTGCTTGAACTTGATGCCCTGGAATTGATGTTTTAAGACTTGGCCCTGAAAGCCTTGCAATAGTTGAACTTTTATTTATAGGAAGTTGTTGTGAGGGAAGAACATATTTCAGTTTGAACCATTAACAGGCCAACTTTGTCCCAACAACAACAAACAACTGTGTGGGTTTGTCACAGACAGTTGCTTCCACATGGTTCGCATCAGACTTCACCCAATTAGACCTTTCTCTTCCTGATATTGCACCATGACAGACAAGCAGCTGTTTGGGATAGTCGCCAGCAGTTGTTGGCATGTTTTTCATCATGTTTCATCCAACAACCTGCCTGATTGAATACAAAATAAAGTCCTTGTAGTTTTCTAAAAAATAACAAGTGGTGAAAGAAATACACAGCTTTATTTAGCTTTACTTAAAGATGCACAATGGAACTTTTTTGGTATGACATTTAACAGCATATATTCAATTACAAGTAGTTTTATAGCTCAAAAATACCTTAAAAAACAGGCATTCTGACTGTGAATGGGGCTGCCTCTCCACAGAACAAAAACTACTGTACTGTATTTCCGGACTATAAGTCACACTTTTTTCATGGTTTGGGTGGTCCTGCGACTTATACTCTGGTGGAACTTATATATAAAAATTTTCACACTGACAGCCTTGAGAGGGCGCTCTAGGCTTGTGTGCCAGTATCTGTTACCACTGTCACTTCGCTCTACTACGCATGTCTCCTGCAGAAAAAGCCTCTGTTCTGCTGTAAGTAGCAAAATATGCAGCTGAAAATGATAATCGAGCAGCAGAAAGTAAGTTTGGAGTGAGTAACCAGGCAGGTGCGCCATGCAACTTTTCTGGAAGTCATTGGATGGATCGACAAAGCCTGGACTTCAGTGACAACCGAAACCATCCTGTCGGGATTCAGAAAGGCTGGAATAATTCTACGCAGAAGAGGAAACAGTTCTCCGTTTACCTCCGGAGGTCGTGGAGTTTCTCAGAAGTGACACTGAGGATCAAGAATTCCATGGTTGTTAGTGATTTGGAGTGAGATGGAGAGTTTGGTAAACTTGTTCTGTTTTGTTTATTCTATAGTTTTCTGAAGAACTGTTCATATGTGATGTTAACAGTCTGTTGTTCTCTCTTCTATTGTTATCACTATAACTTGCCTTTCAAGATGAAATGTTGGTTCCTAGTCTCTGATTTTATAAAATAAATTTCCCCAAAAAAGTGCGACTTATAGTCTGGTGCATCTTGCATATATATTTTTTTCTTCTTCATTACGCATTTGGCTGGTGCGACTTATACTCCAGAGCAACTTATAGTCCACAAAAATACAGTACTCAAAAACTACTTAAGTAAAAGTATCACATGAAAAATCTACTTAAGTAAAAATTTTAATGTAGCTGTTAAAAATACTTAAAGAATAAAAAGTAATTTGCGCAGATTTGACAGTCTAATAAAGCTTTAAATGTAGTGATGTTGCAGTGTTGATGATGCACTATAAATATATTAACAACAACCCCCTCAGTCTTTTCAGTAGGTCCCATGTAATAATAAACAATACTTCAGAATATTTCAAAGTACTGTAGTAATAGTAAATAGTATCCACTCAAGTAAAGTAGAGATTCCTAAAATGTATTATTAAGCACAGTACTTTTACTTTGTTACGTTTTACCACTGAAAATAACAGCTTTTCCAAATAAAATAGTGTTACAGTAAAGACTACCCTGTTGTTTTTAATTGGCCTATAGTATGTTATGATGTCCTCTGGAACACAGCAATTCAATTTCACAACAGCGAATAATATTAAACGAGCAGAAAGAATGGATGGACTTGAGAGGAGAGGAGGTGTGAATGGTCCCCTGTTCATTCACAACCACAGACAAAGTCACCTTCATTAAACCACTGGGGCCTCTGTTGTAAAAATACTCCCCCTCTTTGTCTCGTGGCCTGCTTGTGTCTTGAAAGTGGACTGGGACATATTTGGGCAGAATAGTGTTCGTGGACCCTGTGGCTCTCAAGAGAAAAAGTTAATTAACTGTTAAATCCCATTGATTGTGTGTGTTCCTCAGACAGCCTCCCCACGTGCAATAGTCATTCATTAAGCAGGTGTTTTCCCTTATTTCAATTTCAAAGTCAATTTAAAATGATCGTTATTGTCCTTTAATTCGTTAATTACCGAAATGAGGGACGAAGCTATTAAATACTCGAGCAGATCCATTGAAGAGGATTTTCAGCGTTCAATCACCATTGTTACACTAGACTAGACTGTTGAGAAAAACCTATTGGCGTTAATGTGCTGATACATGGGGGGTATTTGACTTAATTTAAAGACGGGACATTGCATTTTGTAATTATACAGCAGTTTTATTTAAAGTAAGACTGCGCAACTTTCGGGAGGTGGTATGACTCCTGCAGGATTAAGTTTAACCCATAATTGTCCTCTTAAAGATCTGCGTTCTGTGTATTTCTGAGATATTTCAAACATAGGCTCTATTCACGCTTACATCACAAACCAGGGAGACGTTTGGAAACATGCAATGACAACTTCCGGTATAGTTCCCGACCCTGGACTCGCCGACCGACTGTGATAAAACCTATTGAAGTAAATGTGATCAGCGGTAAAATGAAGACTGTATACGTATGTACTGTTTGGAATCATCTTGAATTTTGGCGCCTCATCTCTTCTAATCACATGTACCCAGTGTGTTCGGCGTTGTGCATCAAAGGGGAAATGATGAAAACTGAAGTATGGTTGCAACTGTTGATCATCCAAATATAACAGAACGCTACCATCCAATCTAGTCCATTTTAAAACACATTTCATAAACAAACATTTATCAGAGTACTGCACAAATACATAGTAAGAATAATAACATAATAATATAATGGTAAAACAAATGCTCAGATTTAATCATACTAGTCTTGAAACAATACATAAAACAATCAGATAAGAGCAAAAAAAAATACAGAATAGCAATAAATAAATAAAACCAATAAAATAAATAAATAAAAGACACAGAGGACCACACAATTCGTGCAGTGTTAAAAGCCAGAGAGTAAAAGTGGGTCTTAAGACAAGACTTAAAACACTCCACTGTGGGGACTGTGGGGACTGTGGGGACTGTGGGGACTGTGCGGACTGTGGGGACTGTGGGGACTGTGCGGACGTGGTGGTGGTGGGGGGGGCAGAGTGTTCTAGAGTTTGGGGCCAACCACAGAGAAGGTCCTGTCCTCGCTGGTTTTAGGCCCGAAGAGCTGGAGCTGGCCCTCAGACCTCAAAGAGCGTGGGGATGCACAATAAATTTGGAGGAGGTCTGAGATGTATTGCGGGCTCAGTCCATTCAAAGCTTTAAAATCAAACAATAAACTCTTAAAATCAACTCTAAATTGAACAGGAAGCCAGAGCAAAGACACAAGACAGTGACATGTAGATGAAGAAAACTGGACCATTTTCTCAGTTTTCTCAGATTTTGTCATGCTTACTACCGCAGGAAGTTGTAATCACTTATTTCCAAATGTCTCAGACAGATAGAACCTTATAACACCAAGTAAATCGTCAAAACTGCATCTGTTTTTGCTCATAAAATCCACAGAAAAGCATCCAACTCTATGCAATTTTGATATAGTGTTCAGTAGGCCCCCAGGAACAAGAATATATGAATAACTCTAGTTTGACAAAAAGGGTCACATAGAATCTTTTAATTCTTAGGGGATGAAAAGCTTGGATGAGCAGGCAACAATAACAAGTGTTTAAAAGGTAAAAAACATGATTCTAATCCAGTGATGCTTCTAAAGTGACATAATCATAACAGAAGTCATATGGAAACGTTGACGATTTAAAGAACATTTCTTGGTTTTAATATTTATCTTTAAGAATCAATTTTGCATAATATGGGACCTTTAAGAATGTGTCAATTTAATTTTTAGAACGTGTCTCTCAAATGCAGAAGACATCTCCTCTCCCAAGCAGCCTTGTTTTTATTTTTGAAACAAACAGAGCATGCGTCTCTCTGATTGTTTAATCCGCCTGTCAATCACAATCTCTGAAGTCGTGGTGACAGGATACAGCTCCACTTGTCTTTGTAAAGTTTTGTCAAAGTGTGTGGATCTGGCAGGTCAGGTAAATGGATAGTATTTGTTCAAAAACCCTTGTAGACTTTTGGGATGAAAAGTAAAGAAATGTGATTGTGTGGTATAGTCTGCTGCTCCTGACCTCCCTGCCTCCCACAGTTGTGTAAAACATAAACTGTACTCGTCAACTTAATGCCAGACTTTAGCTTATGCATAATTCAGATCCTCTATTATTGTCATTTAGCAGTGTGCGTGTCTCCCACTGCTGCAGGCTCAGAAACACCACGCTTTAAATGTGAACTCAGTGTGCTTAAAACAAAGGCAGTAATCAGGCTTTTTGTACTGGTTTGAAAAAAAAAAAAAAAAATGTATTTGAGCCTTGTAAATGCTGTATTTACCGATAACGTCTTCCAAGTCCCTCCTCCCTTTGCTCGCCATCTTAAGTCACATCGCATCAGGTTTGTCATCATGTTTTTTATATTTATGGAGAATTGTCATGTGGGAGCCTGGGTAACGTTTGCCTGATTCATCAGCCGATTTCATTTCGTGGAAACCGTCTGACCTTGCAGCATTAGGATTCATTCGCTCGTACTTTTTTTTATTTATTTAACCAATCGCTGCTATTTGTTCATGATGAAAATCCTTCGATTGATCTCAGGAATTGTTGCCAACACAGAATGTATGGGTTCGTACATCCATCTCGACCACTTTGTTTACTGTTGTGCTGTAAAGGGACCCAGACAGGTGCTTGAGTTTGATGTCATGGCTTCACAGCTCTTTGCTGATTAGCCAGTACACGGTTTACAACTTCCAGGATTCTTGCAAACCATCTAGTGTATTTTGATTCCTGACCTAGTCGCTGGAGAGAAATTAAACTGAGCGGAGGGACTAGATGGCTAGGGTGATGTAGGTCCTTTTGTTTAGAGATCTCAGGGCTGATCCAAATGATATCACACGGTGAAACAGAGTGTTTTCTGAACTCTAAATATGCAGGATTTGTGTTAAACATCTCCTGGTGTGATTTCAATGAGGAAACAACATTACAATATAGATCAGAAAATTGAATAATACATGCTCTTTTAAAGATGCATTATGTAACTTTGCTTTGGTGGAGGGTCCATCAAATACTTTTCTTCACAGAGATGGTATTGCTTTGTCTGGAATGTTTCACAGTATGGCAGTAAAGCTTTCTATCTTCATGGAGACCAAACCAGACCAAGTTACAGGTCAAATCTATTTCAGAGGCCTCCTCACTCACAGTAGTAATGCCGGTTTTTCTAGGTATATTTGAACTATAAAACCACCTGTAATTGAATACATGTAAGGTAGAACTGTTTAATGTCATACTGTGGAACATTCCAGGCAGAGCAAAGCCAAGCAGGTGGCGAACCCTGAACCAATAAGTTGCATAGTGCACCTTTAAGACGGTCTGAAAACTGATTCTTGAAAGCCAACTGTTGCAAATGGACCCTGCCCTTGGTTCAATAATCCAATGGAGACTCAGTATAGACTGTCTTGTCACATAAATGCCATTCTCTGACATTTAAGACACGTCTGCTTTATGTGTGGGAGCTATCAACAAACATCTATAGACTCCAAGAATAGAATTTTTGTCCCAGTTGTTCAATGTGGGCAATGCTGTACTTTTATTCTTTGTTCAGAAGAATAGAGGTTGAATGGGAAAGGTTGCATCCATGGGTTTCAGAAAAAAAAATATTGACCGTTATCACAGAAACAAGTTAAAGGTCCTATATTACACAAAACGGATGTTGTGAGCTTTAGGCCATGTTATAATGTTTTGCTAAGGATGTAACAATAATGGAAATATTGGGATATCGTATAGTTAAAAGTCTCACAATAATCACAATATATCGAATTACAAGTTTCATTGCTTAAATTCATAGTTAAAGTGCAGCAGCAACTGAAAAAAAAAAAGACAACTATATAAACTATGATCCTTTGCTCTGTTTCAGTCCAATCTACATGAAGTTGTTAAGCACTTTTAAATCTTTTTTTTTTTTTTGACAGAAAAGCAGCATTATTCACAGTTTTGTTAGCCTCCACAAAATATCTCAATAAATAATATTGTTACATCCCTAGTTTTTACCTCCTCAAAAACATACCTAGAATTGTCTTTTGTTTCATTCACAGATGTTTCAGTGTTTTCACTTTTTATCTCATCATCACATCACACGTCCACATTTTTAAAATACTGGAACAACATTAGTAATAATAACCATAACTTATCCCAAGGTGTTTGGAATCCGACCCAGTTCAGCAGATCCATTCTTACCACCTCCGTTTTAAAACCACAGGCGATGTAGAATATAATGAACACCACCTATTTTCTCAAAGTATATATCTTCAATTAAAGTTCCTCCCCTGCTCTTTTATCACTTGGTGTCTGTCCGGCCCACACGCCCCCCGGGGGACTGCTCAGGTAATTACACCTGATATCACGTTTGCTCACCTCCCACAGGTATACGATGTCATGGCAGAGGAGAGTGGAGAGCTGGAATGTACAGCTGAAGATTAGATGTATGCCTTTACTATAGTGGGACCTAAAGCTTCAGGTGTGGTGATGGGGTCGCTTTGGTTGTGTGGAGGTCAACGGTAGAACTGTATCGAAATGAAAAGCCAACTACAAAGCAGTGCACAAGATTTAAGCAACGATAAATATATACTTCAAAGGTGCACTATTTAACTTTTGCAAACCTGCTTATCTCCACAGAGAAGTTGGTTACTTGCCCAGAATGTTCCACAGTATGTCATTAAACATATCCATCCGTACATTTATTCAATTAAACATATTTAAGAGGCGAGTTCAGTTGGTAGAGAGTTCCACTTCTGATCCAAAGGTTGGTGGTTCAAATCCCACTCTCAACATAAAAATCATTGATAAAGTGGTGTGATTCCAGCTCCCACAGATGAATACTGCCATTGTGTCCTTGGGCAAGTAACCCCCCTCATCCTCACTGTCTGCGTGTGTGTGTAAATGGGTGAGCGGTTCCTTGACGTAAAGTGCTTTGCTGTAAACTACCTTTTCATGACATCACAAGCTGAAACAGAATATTTTGAGCTTTGAAGACTAATAATAAAGGGTTACAAACATGTATGAATGAAACAAAACACATCTCCAGGTACTTTTGTGAGGAGGTAACAGCATTACAACTAGTGCTGTCAAGCGATTAAAAAAATTGAGAGATTAATTAATTATGATCTGTAATTAATGAATCTAATTAATCTCTTTTTTAATCTCACCTAAAAATTGCTGAAAAAAAGCCTTCAACTTGAGATATTTTCATTTGAATTCATTATTACGTTATTTTCATACTTTCATTAACATTTTTATATAAATATCATCATTATTACTATTACTAAACTTAAAACCGCATGGCTAATTTGCATAAACTAAGTGGAGGGGGGAAAAAAAAAAAACGCTCTTGTGTGCTGATGCTGTTCAACTTCTTTTGGACCAAAGGACACGACTCAGTGGAATATAGATGTTCTTTCTGTGACAGAGTGTTGATGGTGAAGGGGAGTCTGTTCTGTATCTGTGTCACGATGTTTTCAGAGATCAGACGTGTGCAGGTTTATCACAGATGCGGCGAGAACGGGAATGAAAATTACAGTTCTTTGCGGGAGCGAGCGGAGCAGGACTGCACAGTGCGGGGCTCTGTCCAAACACAACACATTAAAACAGATTTTATAATAAGGCAACTCGCGCACAGAAACAGTAAAGTTAGAGATTAAAAATAAGATTAACGCGATTAAAAAACATAACGCGCTAAATATGATTGTAATTAATTAATCACAATCAACGTGATAATTTGACACCCCTAATTACAACATGTTTTAAACCTCACAAGAGTCACTTTTGAGTAGGCCCTTTAATCTAACCATAGGTCTAGGTAATTAAAGGTGAATTTGGTAACATTTCTGGTGTTTGACAAGAAGCGTGAATGAAACAAAACAACGCAGGGTATGTTTTGATGAGGAAACAGCATTATAATAAAGCTCAGAAAATAACACAATATGGGCCCTTTAAAATAGTTAGTGGGAGAGGAAATTAGGAGTAATACTATTTGGACAAGGAAGTTACAGTAAGTTCAAATTGTACTTCCTAAACCCAGAAGTACATAACTCCATAATAACCAATAACCCTTCACTGCAGCTCCATGACATGCCTGGCTTCCTTATAAATCACATATACCCATTTCATTAACGCTACGAGTACTCCGCTAATTGATACTGCACTGATCGTGTGTTTTCACTTTGAGCCCCCTCTGACACCTCCTCCCCCCAGCCCCCCAGCGCCAGTCAAACAACGTGGAGGTTAGTGGAGCATCGCCACACGAACACGCAACAGGCTCATACCAGATCTTATTGGTGTTAGCTGGTATAGCCATGTACAAAATAGCCGGGACACTAATAGGTACGACATTTAATTAATGCATTAATTGCTTTAGAAATGAGGTAAAGAGCTAACTCGACAGAATTAGGTCTAGCGGTGTAATTACCAGTCACTCTTCAAACCAGGCCACATACATAAACATGCTAAGCTCCAGTGACTAGAATGATTCACCTGCTAATGGGGCTAAAGCATGGAGGACATTGAAGGTCTTATATTACACGAAATGGACTCTTGTGTAGTGTTTTGGTTCACATGTTTCAGTAATCCTTTATTATTAGTCTGTCTACATCTCCAAGGCTTATAATACTCAGTTCCACCTTGTGATGTCATGAAGCTGTAGTGTTTAAGTTAACAGTTACCTTTTCGTTCAGTACACATTTGGAATGCAGGGCTGAAATGATCCCAGAAGGTGTATGGAGCTTTTTTTTTTTTTTTTTTTCCTTTTGCATAACCCCCCCTTGCATACCCCCTCTTTAAAAATACATTTTATGAATATGCCATCTATAATGATTATCTGTTGGTTGTTTTTAATGTCTCGTGGTGCACTTTGAGCTTTTTGCACATGTTTTTCCAGTGTATTTTTTTAACTACAAATGGCAAATAAACTAGCCTAACTCTATCTATGTGTTGCTCATTTGCAAATTTATACAAAATGTTCATTGATTTGCAAATATGTGACAAGAATATTGTAATTTGCAAATATGCACATTGTTTTGTACAAATGTGTTAGGATTTGCAAATTTAAATATGCATAACCTGTGCAAATGTGTTTTTAAATGTGCACATTGTTGTGTAAAATGTTTAGATTTGCAAATATTTGCATCATAATTTAGACAGATGCGTTCTGGATTGTACACAAATGTTTCCATTTACAAATGTAACTGGAGCTATCGTGTTGTGAATTTCAAAGATAAGTGCTTTATGTGAGTTTTTGCTGCAGGGGGCTGTTACATTTGTGGATCATCTTGTTACTGGATGGATTTGGCCCCATAATCATGAGTTGTGGTAAAGAGGAGGAGAGGCTGAGGTAGTGAATGGTTCTGCTGCTGTGGTGGAGATGAGGTGGAGGAGGGATGGGGCCAGTAACTCTCCAGATGAAGAGAAAGAGAGAGTAGATTTGTCTGATTGATCTGAGAGATGATTGGCTGAGAGAATAACTGGGCAGTGACTGACACAGAGGAGAGGATAGAATGTATAGAATGATACAGAGTGTATTTTTAGAGGAGACCTTCAACTGCAGGTCACTGAGGTGTAGGTTAAATTATAGATGAAGTCGGATTAAAAATGAACTTGTCCCTGGTGCAACACACTAAATTAAATAGTAAGAACTGCAAAACCTAGTAGTAATACTACAAATGTTCGTCAAAAGCCTTAAGTACAGCTGCTGCTGCTACCACCACCTCTACTGTTATATATTGTATTTCCTTGGGTTAAGATTCTTCTGAAACTTTAGAAATGTATTCAGTAAAATTCTATAGCCTTAATAAAGCATGAGCAAAGACTGAATTCATAAAGAACAAATAGTTTATTAAAGTACCCGTTTTTTCTCCATGTATTTTAGTAAAATATGCCATACAGCAGTACAGACATATTGTATAAGAAGCTCTTGAGGTCAAAATGTGTCCATACGTACTGTTTGAATTAATTATAAAGCCTTTTATTGTTCAATAATCAGGAAATGCATGTTAGAATGCTAGTAGTGGTAGCAGCATTGCCATTGCGAGTTGTGAAAAGCTCTTATAAACTCATCGGGCAGAATGGCCAAGGTAAGTGAGGAATAACTTTCGACCACCTGACTACTGAAGATGACCAACTTCTGTTGTTCATGTTTTTAAGGTAGATGCAGTGTTTTTAAGTCTCTGTTTATGCTGTATTAAAGGTCCTATATTATGCAAACATTTTTGACTGTTTAAGCCATGTTATAATGTTACAAACCTCATGAAATCACAACGTGGAACACTAGTGTTTTTTTTGTTTGACAGAAGAACTTAGTCTAGATATGGAGGATTTGTGTGTTAAACGTGTGAATGAAACAAAACACAACTCCAGGTACATTTCTGATGAGAAAACAACATTATAAAATCGATCAAAAATGCACAGTATGGGCTCTTTAAATATGTGCTATGTAACTTTTCTGGTAGGTGCTCAGTCATCTTGGAGTTACTGATTTGCATGGAATGTTCTAGCCAGGCTGGCGCCACCTAGTGCCTCCGCTCAATCTCTCAATTTCCCTCCAGTGACTAGATCAGGAATCAAAATACACTAGACGGTTTGCAAGAACCCCGAAAGTGCGAGTCCGAGCACCAGCCAATCAGTGAAGAGACATACATTTTGTGTTGGCAACGATTCCCGAGATTGAGAATTTAAAGACAGAACAAAGAGAATGTTTGGTGAATTTTATCAAGGGGAAAGATGTTATTGCCCTTCTTCCTACAGGATTTGGGAAAAGCGTAATATACCAGTTAACCCCGTTAGCAGTGCATTACATATTTCATGACCAAATAGCAGCGATTGGTTAAATTTAAAAAAAGTACCCACCTACTGTTGAGCGAACAAATTCTAATGTTGTGAGGTCAGACGGTTTCCACGAAGTGAAACCGGCTAATTAATCAGGCTAGGAATGTTCTGCAGTATGGCATTAAATCTATTCTTAAATATATTCTTAAGAAAATCTTGCAGTCTCCATGTAGACAGGCAGAACACCAATAACTAAGGTAAGGTAGATATTATATTCTTTTTAACAACACATTTTTCACCGTTTGCATGCACTTATTAGATGTTTAGATGAATATATTTGACAGATAGTTTTACTCATTAATTACAAATATCTTCTGTTTCATATATTGTTAAGGGGAGCACATCATTATAAAAGCCTGACTGTTCCACCTCAGGAGAATTAAAATGTTCTTCAGAGAACGTGGTGTCCCTGCAAACTCACCCTGTGACATTTACAATGTGACATGTTTCTTTTTATCATCATAATTATGGGACTTATTAGACTATATTATATTAAGCAGCTCATTTCCTTTGTGTGAAAACATGTCAAGTCACCAACACATAACCTTTACCATGGTGCGCGCAAGTCTCATTAGAACAAAATTAGACCATATGTAATTTATTATAAAACACTTCTATATTATAATGATCATAGTTTAATATGAACCACACAGTATAGAACTTTCAACACTATTTAATATAATATAAATCAATCCTGAAAACTATAAATTCACAAAAAACAAGCAAACAAACAAACAAAAAAAAAACAAAAACAAAACATATTTACAGATATCACAGCTGCCCTGGGGTAGTCTGATGAAAGTGAAGCTGTCAACTGGCTTCTCTGACTGAATGACTGATTTATACTAGGTAAGGAGGGAAACGTGTCTTGCCTAAGGACACACCAACAGAAAGCACAGATCTGAGCTTGAATTGTTGAAATATAAAATGTGATAAAGTCCTAAAAAACATTTTGTTTAATACCACAATGAGAAAGGCACACCAAATAAAGGAATCACTAAACAATAATATTTTGTCATTTTGTTAAAAAAAATGTGTTTTATACCTCCCTAATTGCAGACTGTCACAAATACACGACAAACCGTTTAGATCAAGATATAAGCCAAGATAGTGGCTGCTTTCCCCCAATGCCGGTTAGTACATATGCAGGAACCTTTGGCAAGCACTTATTTCTAGCTGTCACAAATTTCTATTTATTAATTTATTTATTTTTGCTGTAGTCAAATGAATAATTTCAACTTAATTTAACATCTATTTAAAGGCAAAAACACACACAAAACATTTTTTAAATACATCTATATAAATTCAAGCGTTAAAGGGTTAAGTTTCTGATACAATAGAGAAAAATCTTCCTCATCTTATAAACACAAGGCCATAATAAACAACAGACCTCCAACCTGTAGCTTGAGAGATACCAGTAGCTCTCCACCCCCATCCAAGTAGCTGGCCTAGGGATTTCTGAATTACACACATTGTGCTGAATAAGTAAAATTTGATTAATTAAATGCCTTTTACCACTGTACATGTATCATTTTGATGTGTGACTTTGTACAGAAATACATGGAAAAAGGTTTATGTCTTAAAGGCATCTAACCGTACCTCATCTAAGACTTGCTGTGGCTATTATATATGCTCAATTTCTTGTGACCGCTAAAATGAGTAGCTCTCTGGCATTTTCGTTTTGTAAAAGTAGCTCACCAGAAGAAAAAGGTTAGAGACCCCTGCGGTATATAATATATGATTTGAACTGGGATCAAACCAACAAGCTTCTGATACGTGGTCAAACACTGCACCACTGCACAACTGTACTCATCTTGTCCATTTCAACCTTATCAACATCTTTCATACAGTTTATTTACTAATTTTCCTTTGTGCGTTTTTACACTGTCTTCACCCGGTCTCCTCAACATCAGACATTTTCCTCGCTCCTTTCTTTCACATCATATCATATCGTACACGATCTTACAAGATGGCCTTCGTAGTGAAATGAATTCATCAGTAGGTTTCTAAGTAATTGTTCTATCTTCCATATGGCGTTTCATAAACCAATAGACAGTCCTGGTAGTCTCCCCCATCTGCTCCCTTTCAAATATTAATGCCCCAATCTCTACCTGTAATACATCTCATTGTACATGCTCCCTCTACATGCAAAGTCGTTCTCTCTTCACGATCATCAAAATCCTACACTCTTTTAAAGGTGCACTATGTAACTTTTTGGTTTAGGTCTGTCATCTGCTTGTTCCTATGGATATGTCATTGCCCGCAGTGTGACATTAAACAGATCTGCATTACATTTATTCAATTACAGGTGGTTTTACTGCTCAAAAACAGTGGTGTAATGGGGATTTTTTTTAAAGTGGGGGTATGCGATTTGTGACGTCATCGATGTGATGAATCCCGCCCACCTACGACCATGATGCGAAATCATGTTATTAATATTAACGCCGTTCATAATCACCTACTGAACATAAATCATAGGCTTCAACACATGAACCAGGACTAAACCAGGACTAAACCAGGTCTAAACCAGGACTAAACCAGGACTAAAACAAGATGAAACCAGGGCTAAACTAGGACTGAACCAGGACTAAACCAGGACTGAACCAGGAGGACTAAACAGGAACTAAACCAGAATTAAGCCAGGATTAAACCCGGACTAAACCAGGTCTAAACCAGGTCTAAACCAAGACTAAACGAGAACTGAACCAGGACTGATACAGAACTGAACCAGGACTGAACCAGGTCTAAACCAGGCCTAAACCAGGTCTAAATCAGTACTAAACCAGGTCTAAAACAGGACTAAAACAGAATTAAACCAGGACTGAACCAGAACTAAAACAGGACTGAACCAGAACTAAAACAGGATTAAACCATGTCTAAACCAGGACTGAACCAGACCTGAACCAGGACTGAATCAAGTCTAAACCAGGACTAAACCAGGTCTAAACCAGGACTAAAACAGGACTAATCTTGGGCTTGAGAGAGAGAAAGAAGAGCCCGCAAAGCAAGATCAGGCGATCCTGGTTCAGTTCTGGTTTAGTCTTGGAGGTGCCCTGGTTGTAGTTAGTTTATATTTGTTATTTTTTTATATCTCACGTCGAGAGAAGTGGGTGGACGGTGTACCACCACGTACCACGGCCACCACAAATCTACCCAGAAAAAAGCATTCTGATTGTGAGCGGAGTCGCCTCTCCAACAAATCTGACTTGTAACTTGGTCTGGTTTGATCTCAATGAAGATAGAAATGTTTAATACAATACTGTGAAACATTCCAGACAGAACAATGCACCTTTAAATGATACGAGATCGCAGCACATGCATTCTAAAGCAAAGATAAATAGAGTGATAGTGAAGATGCCGTATGTAATGTTCCCCCTGTGTTTGTTTTATGTCAGATTCCATTTTCACCTGAGCGTGATAACACAGGGTCCAGATAG